>NC_081451.1:14946471-14968499 GCF_007210705.1 Tigriopus californicus
TCAGACTTGGACAAGTTTTTGACTAAAATTCCGGATCAACCTTATATTCAAGGATTAGCCAGATCAGCCAACTCCAATTCGTTGGTCGATCAAATAATATATATAAATAAAAGTCAAGTATAATAAATAGTCTTCTCGTCTTGAACTGCTGGGATTCCAATCCCGGTAGCGGTAAGGAAGTCCGCACCAAAAAAAGAAAAGAAATAGAACAATTATGACGTGACGGAGATTTTCATTGAAACGGTCTACCTTGGGATGCCAAAACAAATTCGTTGGTAGACCTGTGGGGAAGCTCGTCTGTGATATGTATAAATAGCTAGGATCTCAATGGAATAAACTAGTCAACTACCATCTCTCGACTCATTTACATGGTGGACCTTGCGTCCGCCATATTGGTGACCCCGACGTGATTGCAGCCTCATTGGTGACCCTGACGATCCTTTGGGCGTTTCCGAACTTTGGGCGGTTGTTGAGAAGCCAATTGGAAAATTAAAAAGGCTGATTGCAAGAAACGTGAGTTCAATCAAAACAAATGTCAAACTCCTGATGACCTCTAAATAAAACTTGATTCTAGAGTGATTATTAGATCATCTAAAGCTGGATTCTTGGACATGCTCAAATCCTCTCCTCTGGTCTCACCCATCTCATCCTGAGGATAAAAAAAGCCTTATCCAGTCTTGAGAAAAATACTCCAAGTTTTCTACCTCGCAAAATCATGACAAGCACTTTTGATCTGATTGGCAAATTGAATTCTGGCTCAGATTAAACGCTCATTTCCCAAACAAGGCTTTTCAGCCACTGTGGCAGTCGCAAGACAAGGGGGGTAAGCTGATCATTCAAGAATCCAACATGGGTGTTATGTCGCTTAACTCTTTGCGCTTATTTCAAGCGGCATTTCGTTAAAATACTTCTGGCAACAGTACTTAACAAAAAAATTCTCTTATGTAAATATGTCGGCCTGTTTGATATTCTCTCAGGCTCATCGAAATGTTTCCACAATGGCAAAAGCTAAACAAGCAGCCTGTCAACATGGGTTCAAATGTTGCACTTACTGAGACCTGTAGTGTGGTGTTGTCCCTGACAGCCAAATGGAGCTAAGACTTATGCGATTAAGGCGGAAAAAGGTAACAAATCCACACAACAACAACAACAACAGAAACAGCAACAACAACAGCAACCTGTTAGAAAAAAATCTTACCCTTCCATATTAGGCACATAGTCAAGCAAGGGTTTATCACAATTCACGTCCACGTGAATGAAAAATGATGTCTCGCCATCAGTCAAATTTGATAACGTTTGACTTGTCATATATCCAAGTAGGCAAAGGCCTCCCCAACAAAGTAAGTGCTCCCAATGCATGGTTTGATTTAACGACAATTATTGTACCGGGAAAGAAAGGCCTCTAAGCAAAGGCTTGGTTTCCGTTGCTAAGGAAGTAGACTGCCAAACGGATCAAAGCCGATTTTCAATGGCTGCTGAACAAGAAAGTTTCGATTCCTTTGCATGCGTTTGTTCGCGGTCTGGACCTCATTTCTGTGCCAGAATTTGGATTTGATATTGCCGAAATTATACTCAAAATCCTCTGTTCTAATATTCAAATATGAAAGGGCAAGCAAATGCCATATTTTTGTTTTGAGCAACTAATATGAAATTTTCCTGGGATCTATGGTTTTAGTTGGGTGTAAGAAAAGACCGGCAAGAAGTTCCCAAAAATATAAAATCGTGTCATGGCATTTACACAATTTTGTCCTTCAATTCAGATCAAAATGGACAAATCAGCATCAATGCATTAGCAATAACGTGGGCTTTTTAATAAGAAAGTAATTGGAAACAAACTTTATTGGAAAACTATTTTGACAAGGGAGCCTGTACCAGAGTCGTTAGCTTTGAAAGCCATCTAGAGTCCAATACAAGTTATTTTTCCGACATTTGGTAAGTAAGCAAATAGACCCAGACCAACAATGTATTTTCAATTCAAGCACAAATTCGAGAGGGTTTTACACACGGGTTTTTACCTTTTTGCGAGCCTAATTTTAGAGAAGTATTCAAGAATCCAAAAGCTTCACTGGCCAATAGAGGTGTTCAGTATCATTATTATATCTTCATGGAACGGGCCTTAGTTCAGCTCTCTCGCACATATGAACCGGCAAACTTCTACAATTTCTGTTGTACATGAAAACATTTTTTTACTAGAGCCAAGAATTTGTCTCCCCGGAAGGGAATGTAGCTGTGTCATACTTTTTGACCCGATAATGAATCTCATATCTGCATTACGTAAAAGAACCATCAAGGTACAAAGTTTCAAATACAAACAAACATTATATTTGCTCTTTTGCGTGTAAAGTAGTAAGGTTCTATATGCATTTTTGGGAAAGGCTTAAGCTTTTGCCAAAAAGGCCAGCAGGAATATTGTGAGAATTAGAGAACAACTATTATATTGCAAAAACCCTAGAAGGTTGAGACAATGCAGAATGCACAATTTAAAGGAGGTCCAAAAGGTATCTTTTACGAAAAATCGAAAAATCTTCAAAGTATCCATGAGCTTTTTCCTCAACAAAAATTAAGAATTAGTTGTGTTATGTTATGGACGCGCGGAGAACAGACAGACGATGTACTCTGGTTGAAGCTCTATTGCAAACTGTTTATTGAACGGTAGTTGGGGCATGGATACAAGAGATCGTATATACACAGAGAGCATATATGAAGAACGAGAGAGCATGATGCATAAGCATGGCATAAGCCGTGATAACCTAAATAAGGAATAACACTACACCTCCCCCCAAATTATATGAATCACATAATTTAAACATTTGCCCACACGAAACTGTCCGGTGTTGAACTTGATGCCGTTGTACAATTGGTGACATCCTGGAACCGGTCTTCGTTTAAAGATGGGGCCTTTCTTTGAAGCTGGGGACGTGTCATAAGACATTGTCCATTTGTAAACCGCGGAAGAGCACTCTGTGGTTGAACCTGTTGCTGTCTTGTCTTGACTCAACGTTTATATACACATATAAACACAATAACTAACACCACCAAGATGACGAGCCCCATTTGAGCTGTGCCAACATGGATCTCTACAATGTGGAAACCAGAACTGTGTTCCCCCTCTTGGGGTTGAGAAATGATTTCTTGACAGGGGTTTGCTCCCATGATGCACACTTAACGTTTGATCACCAAGTGAAGAGTTTTGCCCTTCTCCTCTCTTCTAACCGAGCACTTCTCCGTGGATAAGAGTCATCTTTTTTCGGTATCTGACTCGGCGGTAATAGGAGGCTTGATATCAATAGTCACGTCTCTAGCCAATGGCTTGATGAAGATTCTGTTCCTCAAACTCCTCCGTCCGTCATCCATGAGAATAATCTAAGAACATCCCGAATCTCTGATCGCTTCAATCGTTCCAAGCTCTTTCCAGGTTTTGAAAACTGGGCTGGGTGCTGAACACTCACTCTTTGTTTGATCTTGAGAAGCGAAAGGGGTTCTGTTCTTCGGTTGAAGTTCAGTTTGATGGTTTCTTCGGCTCTTCTTCTCATACAAGAAGCAACTCCTTGAGCCATAGGTTCAACGTCCTTGGGTAATGTAGGTAAAAAACACTCTTTGTCTTCACCCGAGAAACAACTGCGATGGTGATAATCCATCCGCTCGGGGAATGTTTCTCCAAGTTGCCAAGGCTCTGTCGAACATCAACGGGTGGCCTCATCCTTGACACTTGTATTAAAGGTCCTTGATGGCCTTTACTGTTGATTCTGCTAATTCATTGCTTTCAGGATTGCAAGGTGACGACAATTCATGCAGGACATTATTGTCACAGCAGAACTGTCGGAATTCGCTACGAAACTGAGGTGGGAATTCGTGTTGGGAAACCGAATTGAAGGAATATTTCTAAGAGAATTCTTGTGACTGCTCCCGTGGTCAATGAATCCAATGGATATTGGAATGGCCAACCCGATGATCTTTCAACTACTACCAGGTAGTGACGTCCAGCAAACTCAAAAAGGTCGGCTGCAATTTGGTCCATGGTCCGTAGCTTGATTCTTCTCCTGGAGGGGTTCTCGATGTTGGGTCGGTCGCCGAGCTCGACAAATCTCGCACCGATCAATCATAATCTTGATATCATTATTGATCCCAGGCCAATAGTATTGCTGTTGGGCGGCTTTCCTCGTCTTCACTATACCAGTGTGTGGCAGGTGAAGGAAACGGAGAATTTCGATTTGACAGCTTTTGGGGACTACCATCCTTTTGTTGTCCAAGATGAGAAGTGATGACTTCCCAATTAATGAAAGATCATCCCACACGTTGGCATAAGGACGTGCTGGGTGTGTTGGAGATAACAACTCAATTTTCAGATATTGCTTAAAGGCAAGGACCACTTCCTTGTAACTTGTGTCCTGCTTTGTGGCGTCAAATATAAATTTGAGGCTCGGGTCATCCATTGCTGTTGTCAGCGGCAAATACAATGTCATTATCATCTCACCCTCCTTGGGGGCTGAGAACACCGGTGCACGAGACAAAACATCAGCGATCAGATGGATTTTACCATCAACCTATGACACACTGAACGAAAAACTGAACAATTTCTCTCGAAAACGTAAAAGTCGAGAGTTATATGAACGTCATCCAAAGGCTCATCGAAAATTCCGACCAAGGGGCGGTGATCTGTTATCACACTGAACTTGATATGACCCAACAAGTAATATCGACACTTTTGAATGGCCCAAGTAATGGCCAGGCATTCGAGTTTAATTGTGCCATAACGGGATTCCGTCGGGGTTAGCGCTCGAGAACCACATTGGATGAGGCGTATCTCATCCTGAGATTCACATTGAATCAGGGCAAAACCGAGTCCCTGTAATCTCGAAACATCTGTAAGCAATTCCGTCCGAAGTGTGGGATCGAAATATTGAACAAGAGAGGCCGAAGTAAGCACTTTCTTCGCCTTCTTAAACAGAACACTGTGTTCTGGCAGCTATCGAAAGACAACATCTTTCTTGAGTAAGTCACGCAAATCATTGGTGACGTGGGCTAAATCTGGGATGAACTCTCCCAACTGGTTTGCTAGTCCCAAAAAGGAACGTAAAGAAGTGAGATCTCCCGGCTCTGGGAAATTGCCAATCGCTTCCAGTTTTGTCAGATCGGGCCGAACACCTTGACTGGAGACAATGAAACCTGCAAATTTCACTTCTGGGCCGCATGCAAACTTTTTCTTTGAAATGGGAATACCATGTTCGCGGCACCTTTCCAACACTGCACAAATTCTCGAATAAAGAACATCTGGGGTTAGTGATTGGACGAGAATGTCGTCCAAGAGTTTAAGTACTCCAGGTAAACCCTTGATCGCAACATCTGATCTATGGCACCATTCGTCAGAACTCGCGTTGAGTCCCATGGGGGCTCTGTTGTAGTGGAATCTTCCACTCGGCAAAAGGAACGCCGTGAGGAGTGAACTGTCCTCGTCCAAAGGAATCTGATGATATCCTTGAACAGCATCCAATTTAGCAAAAAACTTGGCTGTATTATCAATACTGTTGATAATGCCTTGACTGGAAGGGAATGGGTGGATTGGCCGTTTGACGAACTTGTTGAGCTCCGAGAAGTCCGTGACTAAACATACTCCGGCTTTTCCATCTCCCTTGGGCACAAAAAATGCGGGACTGATCCAATCGGTTTCTTCCCCATTCCTCAGTTCAGCTCTTTCGCACATTCGAACCACCAAACTTATGCAATTTCTGCTTGACGTAAAAACAACATATTTTGTCGGAGTCGATTGATTACTACTGATGGGATCACATAAATTTTCAAAATCAGGATCGCCAGAAAGGTCGGAAACGCAAAGCACCGCCGTTTCCAACGCACCCTAAAAGTTTAGGTTTGACCAAAAAGGTAATCCTGGTTTGATAGAAGAAGAATTAGGGTTACTTTTTGTGACTAACTAACGGGTTTTCAATATTCCACAAGTAATGCCACATGCCATTGAAAATGTAAATTGGCAGTGGTTCCATACAATGGGAAAAGACACGTACATCATTGTGGACGCCCACCGGGACGGGCTTGGAGCCATCATCTTGGCTCAGGAAGAAACCCTCGAGACGACGCGGCCAGTGGTAATGGCCTCGCGTTCTACCTTGGCCACAGAGAAGAGATACCCCCAATTGGACTTGGAGGCCCCAGCTGTGGACTCCATGGAAGTGAGGCCGATAAGTGCGAAAAACTCTTGTACCACATGCACATCAACAACATCCTGCCCACCCTGGGATCGGACAACTTCACCAAGGCGTCAAACGAGTGCTCAGAGATCACGTCCCTAAGGAAGCACATCCAGGAGGGCATTTTCTCAACAGACTGGAACAACCTACGCCCCTACAAGGCCGTATTTCGGGATATGACAGTGTCAGCAAAGGGAAATGTCTCTCATGGGGAGCAGCTGGTGGTTCCAACCCCACTCAGGTCCCGCCTGCTCTCTCTTGGCCATGGGTTAGCTCACCTTGGAATCAATTCTCTCAAACATCGACTGCGTGCAGGCTTCTGGTATCCAAGGCCTATTTTTCTACTGTACTTCCCCCCATTTTTTTCGTCATTTGGTCATCCCTTATTGATGGACTCATTTTTCGCAGATCATCGTGTAACCACTATCTCAATCTTCAAGTCTTGTGTTCTTTGTGTTTACGAATGTTACCTACACAAGCAATAAATCCCAAAAAATCCCACAACACTAGAGGTTTCATCGATGCCATTTTGCACTCATCTGAACTACCAGGTCAAGGTAACTCCAGAGAACAACGGCGCTTGCCTTCTATCCTCTACAAGCACCTTGAAAGGGTACCTTCAAAGAGGTATTTTCAATTAATCACAACTCTGTTTGGGGACAAAATTGCTATTTTTAGGCGAGTCTTGCCTGTGCATGACGATATTCCATCGCATAAAACATGCATGAATTCCTTGAAATGACCTACATATATCGACAGTCGATTCAAATGGTCCTTGTTAACATTCACAAAAAGGTTTCCATCTGGGTCCCAAAATGTGGGCTCTTACATTTTGCGGGCTAGCCTCAACGAATCAATAATGATTACCTGAGGGTATTGCTCGATTCTAGAAACAATTTTCACGTAATCAGTTTTCATAGTAACTCGAGCAAAAAATTTGTTCTTTTTTTCGTTTGAACCAAAGACGTGAGATATTGGCACAAATTGAAAATTATATGACATTGGGGATTCCCGAAAATTGAACTCCTTGTTCTTGTTGGTCGTGGTGGCCCTGGACAATTATGTATCTACAATTGCAAAATGTACCATGGAGCCGGACGATTAATAAAATAATGAGTCTATTGCTTTGCTCGGATTCAATCATTTGCTGCAGAAGTAAAGCTAGTGGGTCTCTCTGTCCCACAGTGTAGACGGGCGCAGTTCATAGAAAGAGAGAGGGTGGAATTCTTTAAGGAGCACGTCACGTACTCGTATTGCAGTAATCAGTGTTACAAAGCTATGTCAAAATGCTTCATTGGCTAATCCCATTGAATATGAAAAATGGTTCAGCTTCATCAGAAATGGAAGTTGTGCGGGCTTGGCTGATAAAGCTCATCCAATGAATGGTAATCGTTTGAAGCATTTCCAAAACACGGAATCCTCAGGGTCCCAATTCTTTTGTGCAATTAATAACGTGTTTGGGTCGGGGACAGTACCTAGATCATGATACTCTTGGCCAGAGGCTCAAACTACATACTCTGAAATTATAGGTTAGCGCTGCCGTCTTTATGTTAGAATGATTGTGTATCTGGTTACAAAGATAACAGCGGTACAGATGAAGGCATCGTCGGTTGAAAAAAGCTCCATGTTTATCCACATAGGATTGGATGCCGCTAGATCCAATTTATAAACCCTACTAAACCTCAACCATGGCGGAGGTACAAAGCCCTCCAATGGGAAGTAATATAGAAAGTGGTTCCATTGAAAAATGAATCCTCTCGAAAATGCTTCAGGGGTGTCCAAATAACTCTTGTGTTCCCATCTAGAGTCGGAACGAGTCATGTCGAGAGAGAAAGTTTTATAATGAGAGTTGAACTCCCCACCAGAACACAGCACGTTATCACGCTTCTCCAGTTTGACGTGTCCACAAGCCAGCTTTTTCCTCTTGAGTGGGAAATCGGCGAGTGGTTCCCAAATCATTTTATCTGCATGTATGATTTCCACACTACTAAGCGCGGTACTGGTCCCAGCATCATAACCACCCACAACCACTAAGGCGACACCACTGATTAAAGCGGATCCAAAGTCTTGCCTAGCATGTAATAAACCTGGCCCTTCCACCCATTCAATTCCGTTATAGATTTCTGTGTTGTCCTTGGAACCCGTCCCGGAAGAGGATGCACCTACTATAAATGGCTTACCACCCAGAACGTGGAGAGCCCCATCAGTATGTAGGTGTTTGACGGCAGAAAATGGAAGCCAGGCACGCGATCCTGAAAATTGTTGAAACTGGTAAATTCATCAACTGTCCATGAGACATATTAGTGCATCGGTGGCAACTAAATCAAACATGAGTTTGCAGGATTGCACCATCCATGACTTTCCCCATGACCCATTCATTCACGAAAAACGAGTCTTTGAAATGTACATTTCTTGAAGTTTTATGAAGCTCTTTGGATGTCACAAAATAGATAAGCCAGACCCGGACTGAGCTTAAAATTCCAAGAGAATCAATGGTACCCGAACTCGCTGACACTCTGTGACCTAGTTCATGCAACATAACAGGGAAGTAAGTGTAATTACGATGAAATAATTGAAACATTACGATGAAACATTACGGATTATAATCTTTGGATTTGAAAGCTTTAGCTGAACAACTTTCAAAACCAATTTTTGGGGGTTGTAGTGCTAGGGTCAGAGGAGTGAGCCTCGACCGGTCAGCGAAACCAGCCGTCACATCGTCCTTATTAATTGTTCCGATCGTTTGCTCCCACGTTCTTTTAGTAAGCTAGAGTGATTTCAATATGTGGATGGGTAGTTTCATCGAAACTGAAATCGGCATTTTAATCAGAGTCTAGAAATATTCAATTCTTGTCTGGGTGTAACTCTATAATGGCCTTTCAAGCCCAAAGATTCGAAATTTCGATTGCTCGAGTTGTTAATGTTTACGCATTCTGTTTGTGGTTTAGATTTGCATTGGTGCTTATTGTTTAAAATCCTTCTTAATATTCCTTGGATTAAAAAATGACACCTTTTCGAACATTTGGCTCGTTTGGCTGTTAAAGGACAAGGCCAAAATAGAGATGGCTGGATTATCGGTACTTTTGTTGATCTTCTTCAAGTCAACTATTTGCAAGTATTTGATATCAACATCATTTTAATGAATTCAATATGGGAAGCTTGTCAATGGATAAAGTAATTCGTGAGAAAATCATCTATTCGCACAGAAAAGGATTGCCCAAGAGGACCCTTACGTCGAGGCTATGAGTGGCGAAATAAGCCATCCATGATATTATCACTTGTTACAGGAAGTTTAATACCATTGAGGACCAGCCAAGGGACCGACGAAAAAGATCAGTAAGAACTTGTGGGCTTGTGAACAAGGTTCCCAAGAAATGGCCCAAAATCCTCAAAGAAGCCTAAGAGATATATCCAAGGAGTATCATATTGTAGAAACCAGCCACAAAATGTTCATCAAATTTGACTTGATATGAAGCCCTTCAAATTAGTTGGAAGACAAGTAAATTTTGAGGCCACCATGGCCAAGAGGCTTTACCGAGGCCGCAAAATGAAAGAAATACTAGGCACTGCTACGAACTCAGCAACAAATTGGACCGATGAAAGAAAATTCAATGTCCAGCAAGCATTGAACCGCCAATATCATAGACTGTGCGCCTGAAACCTGATGGACATTCCCAAATACCATCAAACAATGTTTGTTCCCCAACATCCGACCCATGTCATGGTTTGGGCGGGTGATACTGATAATGATTGCTAGGCCCCCCCTTGTGGTCAAACCTGAGGGTGTTGGAACAAATAAAGGCACACACATTAGGCTTTTGGAGGAGGAAATATTTCCAAGGACTCGAGAACAGCATTGGGCACATTGCCGTGCGTTTATGCTGCATAAAGCCCAGTCTCACATCTAAAAGAACAATCAAGCCTAATGCAAGGCAAATCTTACGAGCTTCTTGGACAAAGCACGTGGTCTCCTCCCCTCCCTGATTAAACCCAATGGACTTTTCTTTTGAGTCAATTCTGGAAAGGAAAGCTGGGTCTAAGAGCTAGCTAAATATCGCAGCTTTGGTTACAGCCTTCAAGATTGTATCTCGGGTATCGCAGCAGGACAAGCGCGGATAATTGTTTTTCACTAGCGACCAGATTTCAGGCTGTGTTGGGGAATAACTATAAAAACAAAATTGTAAGATATCGAAAAAAATGCGGAATTCCTCACCGCTACTGGGATTGGAATCCAGGCACTTCAAGACGAGAAATTTATCAATTTACTTGACTTTTATTTATGTATATTAGTTGATCGACCAAGCACTTAGAGTTGGCTGATCTGGCTAGTCCTTGAATATAAGGTTGATCGAGGTCAAAAGCATGTCCAAGTCCGACTTAAATCCTGCATTCAATAAGTAATAGTTATTACCAAAACTTTTGTGTGAAATCCCTCACTTGTTCGTAAGGTGCATTGTTCCGTGCACGGAACACCACAGGGTACACCCTGTAAATCAAATTCTCTTTGTCTAACATGTAGAAATTTTGCACGTTTTTCTCTCAGGTCGTAGTAATAACGAGCTTTGGTTGAATTTTGCGCCACCTGTTCAATCATGAAACACACTTTACGATACACCGTCTTCTATTGTGTTGTTAATGTTTATCCATGTCCGCTTTGAAGGACAGATTATCAATAACTAGATTAAGCTTCTGAATTCGTGATTGCTGATAAGCGTATTTATGTTACTCACCTAAAACCCAAAGTCGGCACGTGTTACCGTAATGCAGACACGATAGGATGCCATCCTTGAATTGGACGATCATCCAGAGCCCTGTCAAGGGAGGCATAGGAATTGAGCTAATGTTGCTCATAAGAAAGGGTCGGAGCTCCCCTTGGGTAGGAACAATCATGTGGACTTCTATTTAGACATGAACGGTGCATGCGCTTTTAATGCCAAATTTTCAATATATTATACTTAGCCGATCGCACAATGGCAAAGTTTGCGTTTACCATGGGACACATTTGTAATGGACACGTTAGGTAGGAACAGGCCTGGTTTATGATGGCGCCATGGTCCTAAACAATATTGGGTGAAATTGAATTCCGAGATTGCTTCGCACGTGTCCGAAGGGCATCTGACTCCTTTGCAATTGGCTTGCTTCTTTTGATGCATTCAGAGTGTCCAGACTTCATCTGAAGAGAGCCTGCCAACCCTGATAATTGTTAGTAATGCATAACAAGCTGTATGAATAGAATTCGTGGTACCTTGGTAAATTGGCAGGTTCCCAATCTTCAATGCAGCCCAAAGGCAGTCTTCTCAACATCTGATCGGCAGAAACAATGATACTTGAACACACTGCGATCAGTGTGACTTGGAAATGGAAAGTCATGGTTTGAATTGATAATATGAATGTCTGAAAGTAAAACCATTGATTTTTATAAGAAATGTCAGCAATATAGTTCACTTATCATTGTCACCCGTAAAGTAAGAGTTTGGATGACGAGAAACCTGAGAGAAAGCTGATTTTTTTGTAAAGGACGCCCTCCCCAGTTTCTTAAGTATTGAGAAACAGAAAGGTAAAACTTTTTTTGAAGTTAATCACCTATCTATCGAGCTCATGAGAATAGACCATCAATCAGAATTCCAAATAGCTCTTTGAAAAGACAGGAATCGATCCTCAAAAGTTGCTCAACCTTTGGAAACCGACATCTTTTAAAACTCTGCTCTTGCTTCACGTTTTAAAGGTGGATTGAATCCTTTTTTCCCCAAACTTTCGATTTAGGAAGACCTCTTTCGTCCATCAGTAGAAGGATCGTCGTACTGAATATGCTTTGCCGCCTTTGTAGCAAGTTGCAAGGATGTCGATTAGTAAGGCAAAAAGTGGGGGCACATTTTTCTTAAGTAATTGGGATTCTGAAAGTAATACAAATGCGCTTTTACAACTATTTCAAGCAACATTTTCATCACATTGTTGTTGTTTTGTATCGTTTGTACAATTGTTCATGGATTTAATTAAAACTTGAAACATTCATTGATGGAATAAGATGAAAAATTGACTTCATAAACAATATTCAATCTGATATGATCAAATATGATTCATTTCCATGATTCTAAGGTTTTCTCTTTAGGGGACTTCAATTTTCCGTCTAGCACCGTAGAGTGGGAGTTAGGCCCAATGGGTATATTCCCACTTCGAAATCGACATCTCAGTCGTTCGAAAAGCTGGAGGAGTTTGCGATCTTGCGCAATTTCTCCCAGCATGTTAATGTAGCCACCAGAGCAAATAACGTTCTGGATTTGGTCGTTTCAATTGTCCCTGATCTGATCCGGTATGTCCATGTGAAACCTAGTAATCTGTCAGATCATCATGTTCTTGAGATAGGGTCGACTATTACTTAAAAGCCGGCGTGCTCTAGAGTAAGACGGGCCAAAAATGTCGGTCTGTGTTTGTGCCTGGCAAAGGTGTATAGAGATATCGAATATAGGTAAAGATCTAATAAATAACCCACTCGAAATACGGTAGTGAGGTTTCAACGCACTCGACTAATGTCCAGTCGGATCCAGAAGTGATGTATTTCAGGATTCTAGTCAGCTATTGGCCCAAACAGGCGTGAAAACTCGGAATCGAGTCAGGGTTCCGACACTCCCCTCGGTAAAGAAAACGCGTTTTATGGCAAAGCCAACAAATAGAGGGATATTCGAAACTGCTCTGCGTAACCTCAAAAAAATTCAAACCAACCCACTGAAAGGCTCCCCAATAGACTCAATAAATAGTCATGGCCATCCATGGAGGGGAAATGAAAGACTTATCCTTACTCATCAATCCGAATGTGACAATCATTTGTTTCGCCTTAAGAGTACCGTTACTTGCAACATTAGTTACCAACGTCGCTGGATTACCTCCTATTTCAATACTGAAAAAGGAGTCATCCATTGATGTAGCATTAGGCTGATTGATTCTAGCTTTTGAGGACGTCTGTTCCACTCTAGCAATCTCTGAATGCGTTCCACAGGGCGGGGCACAGTCTACAATTCCACAAAGTAGCAATAATTTGTTCAAAAAGAGTGGCAAACAAGCAAAAAGGCTCCAAAGCAATTCGAATCCAGCAGTTGTGGCTAGCCTTCAAAGAAAGTTGGAGTTGATCCAAGGTAGAAATAAGGCCTCCATTGTGAATGGCCAATTGAGAAAGGAAGGTAGAGCGGTTCAGGAGGTCAGGTCAAATCCGAAAGGATTGTTCTCCTATGCAAGCTCTAGGAGAAAAGCGAAACCCACTGTAGGGCCCTTTGAGGTCGATGGTGAAACTATTGGGACGTTGTGGCAAGCTCTCGCAGGTTCGTTTGATTGCTGGTATCAGTGCTGACATATCTTTCACGGTACTCTATTCTGAAAAACATATTTCTTTGCTGGTACCGGGAGCTTGCCTAAACGTCCGAAAAGACCAAGTAAAGATTACGGCTAACACCGGATATAGGACTTAAAGATCTGAATCTTGAAGAAAAACAACTTTGTCTACTACAGGGTGGGCCCAAACACAGAAACCCTCTAGATCAATAGATCTGGCTGGTTTGGTTTTGACTGCTACGGCTACTATACCTTTTTTTCAATGAATTAGAGTCTTTCAAGAGGAACATTTGACAAATTTACACAAATTTCGGATATGGGCTCAAAAAGGCATCAGTTTGCGGATCTCCTCGGTACCGGACCACGTCAAGTTGACGTTATGAACTTCTAAAACGAGTCAAAGGCTATGGCCTAGAATGTCAAAAATCGCTCAGATGAAACTGGTGATGGCCAAGCAACATCATGAAGTGAGTCGACCTTGTATCGTGAGGTTAAAGTTGTATTTTGGTCCAGGGGTTTTAGTCCCCAAGTTCGCCAGATCTGAATTTATTGGACATCTCAATCTCGGCAAGGGTAGCCAGGGTGGCCTGCCGCAAGTCCTAAAGTTTAATCAGTTCATCGAAGAACGCCATGACTTAGGAACACATTGTTGACGTATGCAGATGTTTTAGACGTTGTGTGTCTTGTGTGGTTGAAAATGAGGGGGGTTCATTAACCTCAGGGTGATCCCTCATCACAGCTCCTGGATTATCTCACTTAAAGAGGTGTGGTCTTGTTCCTTATTCTGGCGAAGAGCAAGGAGGTCAAACATGCTATGTACTTTCAGTTAAAAAGTGTTCTAGTACAGTGGCTGGTAGAGAGTTAGATAGATTTGGTAGAGCAGAGAGTTCTGACGGGTGCCATGTTAAAATTCAGGCTGATTACCTTCATTTGAAGCATTCACATCATTGACCATGGTTAAACGAGAATCAATATCTATTCGTTTTTATGTTCCTTGCCGTGGCTTCTTTTGCTCAAAATCTTTGGTCTTTTGACTACCACTAGGCACGAGAAAGCAAGAATGCCTCGAAACAGACCATGAACATCAATTGAATGTCTTTTCAATACCGCAGGTTACCAAATTAAGAGAGGTGGTCTGCACACGGCTAGTTAAACCTACTGCACCATAACACAAAAACTAACAAATTCCATTTGGTCTTTGGATTTCAAAAGGCAACCCATGTATAAACGATGAAGGTTTGTCTTGGAAGCGTCATCAAAAGCCCTATTTCAAACACGGCAATTATAAAGTTACTAGTAGCAACGAGATTTGAATTGGATTTCGTAAAAATATACGTTTGATGATGGCATTAAAGTATAAAGACATATTTGAACACGTCATCAAAAATCGAACTGATGTGTTTCTTCATCAATGCCTAAAAATTATTAGATACGATGCAACCCAGGTGCACCAAAGTGACTCGTTGTGGCTCTTAAGTCGCGGTTTCGAGCAAGTTCCATCATGTGTTCTTAAAGATCAGATGCCGCTGAATACAAAGGGTCAGGTTCCAAACGAAAAGTTAGACCAAGTTGGCATTAAAGGCCATTCCAGAGCCTTTTTGTATTGCCCTAAGTTTCATAATTGGCATTAGATTTTATGTTGATTCAAAGACCAACTTGATCAAAGCGTCTAACCACGTCGAAGCAAAACCAGTTGAAGGTGGGTGCAGATTTTCAAACATGTGGCTAGATGCATCGCACATTTAAGTTCAGAATTATAATCCGATGCTAACTCTGTCCGTCTCCTTCAATCAACCGATCTCAAGACACATATTTGAAGTTAGAAGCATCCCGTTGAGGCACACTTGTAACTACAGGGTAGGCCCAAACACTTAAACCTGATTGGAAATCTGATTGGGAATGATTAATCGACCATGCTGGCTTGCCCAGCCACTGTACTAGAACACTTTTTAATTGAAAGTACATGGCAAACCTGGTATGACGAAAGAAAATCATGGTTAACTTTTGAGGGTTAAAATCGGGTTTCGGTTATTCCAACAAGTGAAGTCATAGGCCATTGGAACTGTAAACTGGTAGCCTTAGTTGCAACCTCCCGTGATTATCAATTTGATCCCTATCAGTAATTTGAACCTGATATTGATGGAAAGCTTCAAAAAAAATTAATGACTTAAAGCTATTTGCTAACAATTTTCTTCAGGTTGACCAAATGGAGGGGAAGACCCTTCCGCCATTCAAGTATGGGATTTAATGGTTTGACCCGCCCTTGCAGATTAATGGAGCCACCCGTCGCAGGACATCATCTTATTTAATACGCAAACGACCGTATATTTGTTTGACAGTATTTACTCCGTTATTCATAGTCGTAGTTCAGTATCAGGGTGTGGTTCCCATCTGTGTGGCTCTGGATATAATCTTAAAAAATCACAATTTTAGAAGGATTGAGGGAAATTCGAATTTCTCGTTATGATGAAGCTAAGCAGTGCACTGCATCTTCGCATTAATATAGATTATGGTTGAATCCTATAGCCATTGATTTTGTACGGGGACACGCGAGTGGACGTTGAATCAGAATATTTCGCCAGTGACTCCCATTGGGGAGTTTCCTCTGTCAAATTCATTCGCCTCAATTCCCTGGACGTCTCATCACCAGTTGTGCGAAGAGTCATGCAGAAAAGATGATTTTGAAGCTGGAATATGAACCCTCCGCGAACTGGGTCTTTTGTGTCAAAATGTTTTTGCCTGGTCCATGATGGTTGATTTAACCCCAATCCTGGATGCCATAACCCCATGTCCAAAACATATGCGCTATCAACAATTAAAGCATCGACCTCTTCTCCTCCTAAGCACAATATGTCATTCAAGTGAAGCACTCCGCAAACCATCATACATCTCCCCGTTGGAAGATCGTTTAGATCATACCAATTCATGGTATGGATGTCCATGACTTTCACGGAAGCCATTAAAGTTCCATCATATCCGCCTACAATCACCAACAAGTAGTCATAGATCACCACTGAGCTATGTGTTCTTCTAACGGGAAATAAGTCAGGGCCTAATATCCATTGATCAGTGTTTTTGTCATAGATTTCCACGACACCGTGATCATTAGCCTGGTCATCCTTCCCTCCAACCAGGATAGGCTTGTTACCGACCACGTTTAAAGATCCTCCGTCATGAACAATGTTCAAACGGGGGAATGTATTCCATTGGTTTGAATCTGTAATATGAGTTTGGCTTTACTAAGAACACTGTCTTGTTTGGTCTTGTACTAATGCCATGTTCGCTTGAATTTCAATCATTGACAATGGTAGGAATGTTTGTACCGGAGCTTAGCCAAATGTCTGAATTACTGCGTAGGTTTGTAGTTAGATTTTGTTGCTCACGTGCATTCCAAAGCTGACATTGGGTTGACTCTTCTGAGCATACCAAAAAATCTTTCATCCATTGAGTTTGAAGTCTAGTGGAGTAAGCCGGAGGTATTGATATAGGAGAATGTCCTTGTTCGGAGACAATTATAAGTTCTCCAATTTCCAATTCAACCATCGCCAAACCTTGAACACATTTAGGGAATATTTTAGGGATAATATCGACTAGTCATGCAGTACGCAGGTACTCTATAGGCCATTAATTTCAATTATTCTAAGGTTGATGAGTGAGGATTAAAATAAACTCTTGATATGCAAAAAATAAGAGAGGAAAATATCAATGTCAATATTCGCGTCTTTGTACAAAAACAAACATTTAAAAGATGACAAGTGAGTTTGCATTGTTTGTAGTTTCCAAAAAGATAAAGGATGGCGGTGGGCAAGAGCTTTCTTTTGAGACCCCAGGAATGAATTTGATTAGTGAAATAAAAAAAAAACTTATTCATTGGAAAATTTCGTTTTATGCGTTGGCAATTGAGGGAGAGATAAAAATTGTGTGCCATTTTCAGCCTAGTTAGAAAGCGCTTGACGCTATTGAGGGTAACCAATGTCGCAACAAAAAGTAATAAATTGCGTTGTTTTGGGCTGCAAAAAAGCTTTGAGGAAGTTTAATGTGGTACTTGGATCTTACTCTTTACTCTTAAAAAAATGGCAGGCGGTTACCTTACTCTTTAAGGAAAGTTTAGTATATTTGACAAGAAAGAATAGAAATTCTTTTAATTAGATTGGCAGATTGAAACGTTTATGGGTCTGTCTATAAAAGATATAAAACTGGTAGGCACTTTTTTAAAACATTGTCGGCCTTCGAATTTCTTTTCTGACACACTTACTGGGTTGCACGTCCACAAATTCGCTTCTTAAAACGAGCTTTTCCTCCATTGGTGTAAGACTAGAAATACATTTGGTGAAATCATCCACATGCTGAAGAATCAATTTGCAGTTTGATGTTGAGGAATTGCATTTGATCCCAATGCATGTTTTTTGATTCTGCTCAAATGATAGACACTCGGCAGCAGCAGAAAAACGATCGAGTCTAAAAAAGAAGCAACCTACCCTCTGAATCAGCGTTTCCAAATGCTCAATTGAAAAGCAAAAGAGCACGAGCAGAAATGTTAAGTCAATTTATTGATTGACATGTGCTTTCAAGGTTGTTTTTCTGTCATGTGTCAAAAGGGCTATTTGTAGAAAGAGAAAGAATGGCCTCTTTGAATCGGCCATTTTTGCCTCCTAACTTGATTTCTCAGATGAAAAGAGCGGCGATTGACAATCGGTAGACAAGTTGCAAGCGCAAGTAATATAAAATGTGCCATTTTTCGAAAAAGGCGCCAAAACTGATTTTTTCCCCTTTTTCCTCAAACTTTCGCCATTTTTTTACGGCTTTGTCGTCTTACGACATTGTATCTTACCTCTAAATCTGACCTTTTTGTATTCTGTGCGTATTTGTCAGTAGTGAGCTAATTGCAACTTACTCATATTCATCGATATTTTCCTTGGTATGCCATGCATGATCGCATTTGACATCTAGTGGCAATTACAGGGAGGATATGAGCTCGGAATTGGAGGTAACGAATGATGTTACAACGAGTAAAATACCACTAAAACACATCGGAGGCTGAAAAAACATGATGCGTCTGAACTAAGAAAGGAGCAGGAACAGAATATCGTATGCTTAAAAGTTCTGTGATCAGGGTAGTGAATTCATTAAAGTGTTTGTTTAGCAACCAATCATGTTTTGACAACTGCAAAGGAAAACCAGATCAAATTGTTTCACAATGAAATTAGTTGAAATAGCATAAATAGAGCAAGAAAAAGTTCTACCTCCTTTCCCCCAAAGGTATTCAAGATTGTGCGCAATTGGTTTCTTTAGTTTTGTTTTATTTTTTATTTTACTTATTCTATTTTTTTGGACTACCTTAATGCTACTGGGATTGGAATCTCAGCAGTTCAAGACGAGAAATCTAATTTGTTTTTTTATTTAGCTTTTATTTTTTATTTTACTGGATCGACCAACGAATTAGAGTTGGCTGATTTGGCTATCCCTATAATATAAGGTTGATCGGGAATTTTAGTCAAAAACTTTTCCAAGTCTGACTTAAATCCTGCTGCAGGGTCAACGCCTACATACGCCATACCAATAGTTGAAGGCAGTAAATTGAACAATGAAAGAGCCCGAGTAAGAAGAGAGTTAGAATTCACTGTTAGACCTAGCTTGGATTCTTTAGAGGGTTGATTGTGGTCTTAAAACTTACGGCAAGCCTCTACGGTCGCCACAATTGACCCAAAATCCTGGGCTGAGACACAGGACATGAATACTTCTGAAAACGTACAGTTTCAGATACCGAAGAAGCCATCGAAGTAGAAAGAAGTGTGTTGGATACTATACTGCGACCGTAAAATCCTTGCCGCTTGAAAGAGCACGTCATTTTGTTATTCATATACTATTGCTTGCTTTAAATGTAAAGTCAAGGTTGCTGAGTCCAATAAGGCGAGTGAGTCTTTGCTATAATCGCACGTTGGTCTCAGACCGTTACGAAACTTGGTGCCACAGTTATGTGGTTCTACCCATTTTTAGTTGACTTAGATATGGAGGACCATTTCATCTTTGCCGAAAAATTTCTATTTTACAATTGCGCAACATACCATCACCAAAAGCACAGGGCAATAAGCATAAGGCATTTTTCAACGATATTTGGAGAAAAAGGACAAATCTGGCACTTGCTAAACTTTAATACCAATGGAAATTTTAAAGGCAATTTGAGGAAATAAAAGCCAGCGCAATCGACCAGGGCATCTCTTTCAATCACCGAAATAAAATCATAAAGAAATCAGTATTTTTAGCAAGCACCTTAACTTCCAATTGTCAAAGGCCTCGATTTTTCTCTTAATTTTAGCTAAATTAGGGAACATAAGTCTCCATGAGAAAGATCAGGGATAAGTATCAAACCAACGACTTCTCACACCAAAGAAAACTCCTTTATTCACCGCACCATATTTCATCCTTAATAATTATATCTTCCAAAGTCGAGATTCAAACTAACATCATTTGGGGAACTGACCCGCATTGGAACTCAGTTATTATATATCATCAACTCGAAAGCATATATAGGCCCATATGCTTTGATAGCGTAGGGATACTAACAGCAGTATACGAGTAGTATCCTAGCACGTTGCTTAGTCTAATGCACTTTGAAAAATAGAGTTCCGTTGCACAAAGAGTCATCTAGCGGGACGAATACGGTGGCCTTTTTAAACCCTTTCCTCTAGTGTTACTAAAAGTATTTGCTAAAAATAGAGGAATGAGAGTTTTTGTCGCACTACCTTAGGGCTTGAGTGTGTGAAAAATGATGGTTTATGCATTTTCTTATTTATGAGGCAAAGTGTTTTAAATTATGATAGTGCTTTTGGTGCTACAATTTGGATAGACTCACTCATATCAACACTCTGTTAATACTAAGGTAGTTCCAAATCTTTGGTGACATTGGTTTTGCTCCCATGAAATCGATTAACAATGAATCGCTATTCTGGCTTGCTTATCACAGGACAACACCTGCTGAGAGACGCTTGATGTGCTAATCTGACTTTTTGAGCAGCCATAAGGTAAAAAACACGAAATTAACCTAATAGCGGAGAAAATGACTTCATCTAGGACCTCTACCAGACCATCGAAATTCTGACTGTTCCTATCAACTACCAATTTGGTATCATCACCATGGGAAGAGATACTAACATTACTACTACCAAGCTTCTGAAGCGGAGCAATGAAGACGATGAAATGGAGAGGATCCAAAAAGGTACCTTGAGGAACACCCGACTTGACATCATTAATATCACTAAGGGATCCCTCATCCTTAACCAATTGCTTCCTACCAGTAATGAAACTTCTTAACCAATTGAGAACCTTGCGTTGGATCCCAATCTCATGGAAACAGTTAACTAAAAGGCCATGATCTATCTTGTCAAAGGTCTTGGCAAAGTCGAGATAACCTTCATCAACTGATTCATGGCTCTCAAGCCCAATGAAACTTGGAACAACATGAGTTAACTTCAGAGAAGAGGGAAACTTGCCCCTATCCAAGATGCAACGCATCAAGTACATACGAGAAAACAGGAGCAAGAACCAGTGAGCATTTGAACAGAAACAAAACCTTAAGTCCATGATGTCCTCCAAAGCATCTTGATCTGTGACTACAAGATCAACTAAACGCTCAACTTGACAAGCCTTGCCAATCTCGACAAACTCATCAATAGAGCAATGGTCTGTTGCTCCTAAAGTCTTTCGCGTTGAAAACACACTAAAGAACTGATCTCCAAGTATGTTGGCCAAAGGCTCTACATTGTCTTTGGCTTCCCCATTGACCTCCAAAGGCCATACAGGGTGTTTCATCTTTCTCTTAGGGTTTGCGTAAGAGAAAAATGCCTTCGGGTTCAACCTCACCTGCTGAACAACTCTACTTTCCTTGTTCAACTGATCTGTCTCAATGGAGGCCTTAATTCTACCTTGGATGAACTCCAACTTTCTTTGAAGGCTAACCAAAGTTACTGGCTTCGAAGTGCTCTTCAGCCTTTTTGCTAGTTTGCAACTCTTTTTGAACAAATTATTCTTAAGCTTCGAAATTTTTGACTGGGCCCCGCCCTGTGGAACACATTCAGAGATTGCTGGAGTGGAACAAACGTCCTCAAAAACTAGAATCATTTGGTCTAAGGCTACATCAATGGATGATTCCTTTTTCAGCATTGAAATGACGTCAAGCTCCCCTAACCTTTCTATAATCAAAGACCAATGTTCATCTTTGAATCTGAACTTAGCCAGACCGACCTTTTTGGCCGGTCCTGCTCTAGATCAGGCCTTGAAAAGTTGCCTAGACTTCTCCGACGACCGATATTGCTCTGACATTGTAGGGAGTAGAGGTAGCAAGTGATTTGCATTTAACTAAATCTAAAGTTCATCACTCTCGTGGCAGAAATCAGTATGTTAGGGAGGAGAGTGTTTATAGGAATAGGGGTGGATTGGGTATTTCAAGGAAGAGGAGGGAATTGGGAGAGAGGGTGGGGGGAGGAGGAGAGGGAGGGAGGAAGC
>NC_081451.1:14968550-14971600 GCF_007210705.1 Tigriopus californicus
CTCCCCCCAGATTATGGACACAATTTCAATTATGGGACATAAACGATAATAAATAAATCGATAATGGAAAGACGGTGAGGAAAATACGATGTCGAAAGTAAATGAATCAACACGAATTATTAGAACGGCTATGAGGGATACAGCTCCGAAGCTAGCTGAGGTTGAGTGAGTTTCCAAGAGATGGAAACCATTAGATGCACTAGAGACGCGAGTCTTGGCGATCTCCGTATGATTGAGGTGTTTAAAGGCGTTTAAATCACGGCCTGCAGGATTACCCATAATTAGGGCAAGTTACTTTTTCGTCTTCTGAGAAATGCGAGAAGACCGACGTAAAGGCGGAGGAGAGGTAGGAGGAACTGGCATGGAAGGAATGGAACCCGGAATATTTAAATCATGAAGAAGCGCATCGTCTGCAATAAATTTGCGGATGAATTTGCGATTACGCCTAAACCGTTTGCCAGAAATGCTGCATTCTAATTCATAAGATCGTCCATTATCTAAAGGACGAAGAACGATCGAAGTTTACCCCCAAATTTTGTTGACAGGGTGCTGAACAAGAACGGCAGTTCCAGGAAGGAGAGGAGTAAGAAGACGAGCCGATTCGTCAGTCTGCTGATTCTTCTTTATCTTCGCTAAATTGCGATTCTGTAGAAGTGTCGGATCGAGAGGAACGTCTTGAGGGATAAGAGTAGGGAGCAAACCCCGGGGTTGGCGGCCCAAAAAAAAGCTGATTTGGACTAAGGCTATTAGGGCGCGGGAGGCACCGAAATTCGTGCAACGCAGCGGAAAAGTCGGTGTCGGATTCTTTACATTTACGAAGAAGCATCTTTGCATTCTTAACCGCAGACTTTGCTAAACCGTTACTTGAAGGAAAATAAGGTGAAGAAGTTTTATGAGAAATGCCTCCAGATAAGGCCCACGAGGTAAATTGCTCGCGGAATTGAGGGCCATTGTCAGTGATAATGGTTTCAGGAAAGCCAATAATTTCGAACCAACGCGTTAGAGTTTTAACTATGTCATCGGTAGCCGTGCGTAACAGCTTTTCAACGATCAAGAAACCTGAGTAAGCATCCACAATCGCAAGAAAATTGATGCCCGTAAAATCAAACAAGTCTGCGGCCATCAGTTGAGTAGGAAGGTTTGGTCCAGAGTATATGACTGGAGCGGCTCACTAGGTTCTGAAGCCTGATATTTTTGGCAAGCTGTGCATGAAGCAATTAAAGTTTTCAAATCATTATTCATGCCAGGCCAATGATAACTACTTTTCGCAGCTAACGACATTTTTGTTAATCCTTGATGTGAGAAGTGCAATCTAGCGAGTATCTCGTTACGAGTTAGAGGAATAACAATCCTGTCTCCCCATGTCAGCAAGTATCCTTCGTTGCCATCATCGATGAGAGACAGTTCATCCCATATATTCTTATAGACTCTAGCTGCATGGGAAGGGGAAAGCTGATCGATCGTCGAATGGGACCAAAAAGCGGATATTACGGCTTGATAGTCATCGTCTAATTTTGCCTGCGAAAACAAAAAAGTAATTGCTGGATCTGAAGTCGTGCGATAAGAAATAATATCACAATCAAGAGGAAGATGAAGTTCATTTTCAGTTGAGACAGCAGGAAAGACAGGAGCCCGGGAGAGAGCGTCTGCAATCAAATGATCTTTTCCTGCGTTCCAGTCAACGGTAAACGAATAGGAAGATAAAATCTCTCGATATTTAACGAGACGGGTATTTGAAATGTCCGGAAGATGAGTTTTCAGGACGCCTAAAAGTGGCCTGTGATCGGTAACCACGTGGAAGCTATTCATCCCATGGAGATAATAATCACATTTCTGGACAGCGCGGACTATAGCTAAGCATTCGATTTCAACTACAGCATAATTCTGCTGAGCTGGCGTTAAAGCAAAACTTCCGCATTGTATGACGCAAGGTCGCGGGTTAAGGTGAGCATCCGTCTTCATTGCACGGGTGTCGTATTGTATTAGCGCATAACCAAGGCCATGTTTCTTGGCAGCATCGGTAAGCAAATGTGTCTCCAAGGAGGGATCAAATGGCTGAACTAACAAAGGCGAAGATAAAATCTTTCTCGCGCGATTAAATTCTGCATTTATCTTGGGTGACCATAAATAAGCCGTATTTTTCTTTAAAAGAGAGCGCATCCCGTGGGTCATTTGGGCACGGTCAGGAAGGAAATTGGTCAATTGATTAGCAAGACCTAGGAAAGAGCACAGAGCTATAATGTCAGTAGGGACAGGAAATTCTCGTAAACACTCAATTTTCTCGGGATCAGGTCGAATGCCTTCAACGGAAACGATGTGACCTGCGAATTTGACAGTCTCACTAATCTTGAACTTCTTCATTAAGATTGTGAGATTGATTTCCCGACACTTAAACAGGATCCTTTTGATGCGGTCGTAAAGTTCCTCGAGGGTAGAAGCCCAAACGAGGATATTGTTGACAATTTTCTTGGTCCAAGGAAATCCGAAAATAACGTAATCCAAAAGCAGGCACCAAATGTCGTTTGTAGAACACAGACCCATAGGACCACGGAGATATCGTAGCTTTCCCCATGGCAATAAGAAAGTAGTTAACTTGGAAGCTGCATCTGTCAGGACAATTTGGAAATAGCCCTGAACAGCGTCCATGACTGCAAAGAATTTCATACCTGCGGGTATTGCCCGCATGATCTCTCCTGAACTAGGAAAAGGATGGATCGGCCGTTTGACATGTTTGTTGAGCACTGTAAAGTCAGTCACCAAGCGAACGTCCCCATTCGGTTTAGGGACGAAATGTCCAGGCTAACCCAATCAGTAACGCCTGGCTTGTAAGCAAGGACGCCCTGAGAGACTAACTTGTCCGTTTAGGCCTTCGCCTTGGCGTCAAAATGTATCGGAACAGGACGTGATCGTGTAATTCTAGGCGGTGGAGTAGGGGGAACAGATTTCATCTCAATGTCCATCGGAGCACCTGTCATAGGTTTGTCAGGCAGCTCATCACTGACGATGTCTGGAAAGTTCTTGAAAACTCTTTCCTTAATGCGCTCACAAGC
>NC_081451.1:14972943-15084379 GCF_007210705.1 Tigriopus californicus
AGCCATAGCGTCTTGGCATTGGCCATACATGAGGTCAATATTGGCGATTTTGTCCTCCCACATCTTGAGGCCTTCGTCATTGAGAAGAGGACCGGCGATATAAATGACTCGCCTGTAAGCTGTGTCTGCCTTCTCATACAAGACTTTCAATTCCTTGAAATGTTTGACAGCCTCGGCGGTAATGAATGGGGAGAGGCTACTCAAGAGAGAGGTTACTCGAGAGAGAGGTAACGGAGCGTTTCAGAGTGGTAATCCTCTGATTTAACTTGCCCATATAGGCACGAGTGGAGTGTTTGGCTTTCTCGTAGAGAGCTTGGTCTCCAACTTCGACGTCCACTAAACTTTGGATAGAGTCAGGATCGTCCTCAGGAAAAGCTGTAGCCATTGTAGAACGTGGCAGAGAGCGTGGTAAAATCACTAATACGTAAATCTATAGTACGTTATCTCCAAGACCGTTCAATTTATTGCAAATAATCGCTTCATGAGACCACAGGATCTTTTTCGACACATGATTTTGGCCAAGTTTGAGCTCAAAATATGGTTAGAGAACTCAGGATATAAGTCCAAAGTTATGCAGTAAACAATAGATAAAATTCAATTTTTCGGCCTGCACTTGAGTTAATAAATGTCGTTTCCCATTCATTCACCCACACACAAACACCACGAACACTACACGTGCACAGCAACGAAGGAGCAACAGAGGAAGTCACACCTTGGTTCGAAATTCCTGGGAGATAAGAACAACAAAAATGCGACTTGGTTCAGCGAATTCCAAAACAGGAATGAAAAAAGTTTCACCAAGGGTGGGATTGGAACTCACGTTCTCTGAGAAACCATATAGGGCGTCTGTTGAGTACCTTAGACCACTCAGCTACCATACACGTAACCACGATAATGGTTTTATTTTTTGATAATTAAAAACCGTATCATTTTTGGGGGAATTCAAGTCTAGATACTACCAGGGTGTTTGGAGCTAAGACCAATGAAAATTGGACCACTTACTTCCAAATAACTGATTAGCGTACTATGTTCCCATTTCGAAATCGACATCTCAGTCGTTCAAAAAGCTGGAGGAGTTTGGGATTTTGCGCAATCTCTCCCAGCATGTTGATGCTTCCACCAAAGCAAATAACATTCTGGACTTGGTCTTTTTCAATGACCTTGGTCTAATGATTTGGGATGCGTGTGGGAATGGAGAGTGAAGAAGGAACACATTTAAATGTAGAGAGCGTTAAAAAGTGTCAAATAAAATGTAGCTTAAGGATTGGATTGATTGCCTCTACTTTTAGCAGGTTAATTTACTATTCGACAACTTTTACCGTGGTACTCTACTGTTTAGCAGCCAATCGTCAAAAATATTTTATGGTTAAGCATGCCTGCTCTATTGGGCTTCATATCATTCAAACTCTAATTCAAAATGAGTCTAAAATTTCGAAGTATAGTAAGAACTTGTTCAAAAAGAGTTGCAAACTACATTACAACTATCAGAAGCTTGGTAGTTGTAATGTCAGTATCTCTTCTTATGCTGATGACACAAAATTGGTAGTTGGTAGGAATGGTCAGAACTCCGGTTGTCTGTTAGAGGTCCTAGATCAAATCTACTCCTGGGTTGTTGCGAGTAACATGGCACTGAATGGAATGAAATTCCGCTCAATGACCTTTGGGTCGACGCCATTAGACACTCCACTATTAGATGATGAAGGTAAGGACATTGAGCAGGTCTCATCCATGAAGGATTTAGGTGTAGTCCTCCAAGATAATGGAAAGTTCGATGAGCATATCCAGTTGAAAGTTGGTAAGGCTTTTCAAACATGTGGTTGGATATATCGCACGTTTAAGTCCAGAGATAGTGTCACGATGCTAACTCTGTACAAGTCGATTGTTCAGCCGCATCTTGAATATGCCTCTCCCATTTGGGCTCCAATTAGTTCAGCAGGTTTGCAAAAGCTCGAGCAGGTCCAAAGATGTTTTACTAGGAACATTGAGGATATGAGAGAGCTCTCGTATTGGGAGAGGTTAGAAAGGTTGGGATTGTACAGTATTCAGAGAAGGTACGAAAGGTATCTGATATTGTACGTTTTCAAAAGCATTCATGAGCTTTGTCCCAACCCAGGATTTAGGGTCAATTCTAGTGACCGTAGAGGCTTAACGTGCCTTTTGAGAGCACCTTCAAGCCCTCGAGAATCCAGGCTAGTTAAAACAATGAAGTCCAACTCTCTTCTTTCTCGGGCTCCTTCATTGTTCAATTTGCTGCCCTCAAATATTCGTAGGGCTTATGTAGGGGTTGATCCAGTAGCAAGATTTAAGTCAGACTTGGACAAGTTTTTGACTAAAATTCCGGATCAACCTTATATTCAAGGATTAGCCAGATCAGCCAATTCTAATTCGTTGGTCGATCAAATAATATATATAAATAAAAGTAAAGTATAATAAATAATCTTCTCGTCTTGAACTGCTGGGATTCCAATCCTGGTAGCGGTAAGGAAGTCCGCAAAAAAAAAAAAAAAAAAAAAAACTAGCAAAAAGGCTCTGGAGCAATTTAAATCCAGCAGTTGTGGCCTATGAAGAAAGTTGGAGTTCATCCAACGTAGAATTAAGGCCTCCATTGAGACAGATCAGTTGAATATGGAAAGTAGAGTAGTTCTGGAGAAGAGGTCGATTCCGAAGGCATTTTCTCTTATTACAACTCTAAGAGAAAGATAAAACAACCTGTAGGGCCCTTGAGGTCAACGGGGAGGTCATAGACAATGTAGAGTCTACATGGCAAACATACTCGGAGATCAGTTCTTTAGTGCGTTTTCAACTCCAAAGAGTTTAGGAGCAACAGCCCATTGCTCTATTGATGAGTTTGTTGAGATTAGCCAGGCTTGTCAAGTTGAGCGTTTAGATGATCTTTTAGCCACAGATGAAGATGCTTTAGAGGCCATCAGGGACCTGATACCCTCGAGCTCTCTTGGTCCTGATGGGGTGACATCTCAGTTTCTGATGAGATGCTCACAGGTTCTTGCTCCTGTTTTCTTGTACTTGGTGCGTTGCATCTTGAATCAGGGCAAGTTCCCCTCTTCTCTGAAGCTAGCTCATGTTGCTCAATTTTTTAAAAGGGGGAGATAAGTCACTCCCCAGTAACTATGGGTCGATTTCTCTCACTTCGAATATTGCAAAGGTGTTTGATAAGATCATGAAGTTCAAACTTGTTGCGTTTTTTGATATCCATGAAGTCCTTCCTCCTAGCTAGCATGGGTTCCGAACACATTTTAGCACGGTTACCCAACCGATTGAACATATAGAACAGGTTATTGAGGGACTGAAGAGCCATGAATCAGTCGATATAGTTTATCTCGACTTTGCCAAGGCCTTTGACAAGGTAGAGAATGCTCTTTTAGTTACAGACTCCATGAGATAGGGATCCAAGGCAAGGTTCTCAATTGGATAAGAAGTTTCATTTGTGGTAGGAAACAATTAGTTAAGGTTGAGGGATCCCTTAGTGACATACATGATGTCAAGTCGGGTGTACAACAGGGCTAAATTTTGAGTAATCTCCTTTTCATTATCTTCATTGCTCTGCTTCAGAAGCTTGGTAGTAGTAATGTAAGTATCTCTACTTATGCTGATGATACAAAATTGGTAGTTGGTAGGAATGGTCAGGATTCCGGTTGTCTGGCAGAGGTCCTAGACCAAATCTACTCCTGGGTAACTGAGAGTGATATGGCCCTGAACGGAATGAAATTTCGCTCAATGACGTTTGGGCCAACGCCTTAAAATGCTCCACTCGTAAATAATGGAGGTAAAGATATTGAGCAGGTCTCATATACGAAAGATTTATGAGCAGTCCTCCAAAATAATGGAAAGTTCGATGAGCATATCCAGTTGAAGGTGGGTAAAGCTTTTCAAATGTGTGGTTGGATATATCGCACGTTTAAGTCCAGAGATAGCATCACGATACAAACTCAATACAAGTCAATTGTCCAGCCACATCTTGAATATGCTTCACCCATTTGGGCTCCAATGAGTTTAGCGGGTTTGCAAAAGGTCGAACAAGTCCAAAGATGTTTCATTAGGCACATCACAGGATTGAGAGGGCTGTCAGCATGGGAGAGACCAAAAAAGTTGGGATTGTATAATGTCCTGAGAAGGTACGAAAGGTATCTGATACTGTACGTTTTCAAAAGCATTAATGAGCTTTGTCCAACCCAGGTTTTAAGGTCAATTGTGGTGACCGTAGAGGCTTAACGTGCGACTTGAGAGCACCTTCAAGCCCTCGAGAATCCAGGCTAGTTCGAACAATAAAGTTGNTTCAACTCCAAAGAGTTTAGGAGCAACAGCCCATTGCTCTATTGATGAGTTTGTTGAGATTAGCCAGGCTTGTCAAGTTGAGCGTTTAGATGATCTTTTAGCCACAGATGAAGATGCTTTAGAGGCCATCAGGGACCTGATACCCTCGAGCTCTCTTGGTCCTGATGGGGTGACATCTCAGTTTCTGATGAGATGCTCACAGGTTCTTGCTCCTGTTTTCTTGTACTTGGTGCGTTGCATCTTGAATCAGGGCAAGTTCCCCTCTTCTCTGAAGCTAGCTCATGTTGCTCAATTTTTTAAAAGGGGGAGATAAGTCACTCCCCAGTAACTATGGGTCGATTTCTCTCACTTCGAATATTGCAAAGGTGTTTGATAAGATCATGAAGTTCAAACTTGTTGCGTTTTTTGATATCCATGAAGTCCTTCCTCCTAGCTAGCATGGGTTCCGAACACATTTTAGCACGGTTACCCAACCGATTGAACATATAGAACAGGTTATTGAGGGACTGAAGAGCCATGAATCAGTCGATATAGTTTATCTCGACTTTGCCAAGGCCTTTGACAAGGTAGAGAATGCTCTTTTAGTTACAGACTCCATGAGATAGGGATCCAAGGCAAGGTTCTCAATTGGATAAGAAGTTTCATTTGTGGTAGGAAACAATTAGTTAAGGTTGAGGGATCCCTTAGTGACATACATGATGTCAAGTCGGGTGTTCCCCAGGGCTCCATTTTGAGTCCTCTCCTTTTCATTATCTTCATTGCTCTGCTTCAGAAGCTTGGTAGCTTTGAAGGTTCCCAGTGATTCCGGTCATCCACCCACCCAACACCATCCCATAATCCCAGCATTCTATAAAGACCGCCCTAAGTTGTGGTTTCGCCTTGTTAAAGGTGAATTTGAGGCTTGTGGGGTCCAATCTGACAGCCGCCGAGCCCATTTCGTATTGAGGCCTCTTGATAAGGAAGAAGCCAAGATAGTTGCTGGAACGTTAGAGATAACACCCGTGGGGGCCCACTTCTCTGATATTGAAAGGACCTCCATCAACCGATATTCTCCACCAATAGAGAAACGTGTTGACACTTTCATTTCTCTCGCTTCTAACCCGGTTCTAGACGGATCCAATCTCGCCAGCCTCATGGATGAGCTTCACCTTGCTGTCTGTGGCCTAACCCCAAAACTCTTGGCTCTCTCGGCTTTTCGACAAGTCCTACTGGAGGGAATTTCGCAGGTGCTGACTGAACTATCTGAGGACATCAATATAACGGAATATGCACTTGAGACGGGGAGATCGATGTTACGCCCGTCACATTTGCCTTCCCACGCGGTCACGGCGATCAAAGTCTCGCACACCCGCCAGAACTTCTCTAGGCCTCCGCTATTTCAAAACAATTTTGATAAGAATGGCCTCAATGACGCCGGTATTTGTTGATACCTTGCTCGATATGACACCAAGGCAAATAAATGTCGACCTGGGTGTAAACACTTTTCAAAAAACTAGCCCGGCGGTCACACCAAGTGGTGGCCGCCCCAACCGTTGTCGACCGATCAAACCACCCCATCATCTCGCCTCAGCTTCTTTATCTTTCTTCAAGCGACCGCACTTGGTTGGTGGATTCTGGATCAACGCACTCCTTGATTCCTACACGGTCCTTGGGTAAGCCAATTTTTCATCACAGAGCAGCCAATGACTTGTCATTCCTGTTTATGGGACATCCCGCATTGACATCAACCTCCGCACCAAATCTGTATCTGTCCTCCTTTTTTTGACCGACGTGGCCTCGCCGATCCTTGGCGCGGATTTCCTTCTACACCATCTTCTATTGGACTGTCTGGTTCTTGTCTTTGCACCCCGACCTCTCAGTTGCAGCTACACTTATTAGTGCCCGCCCTGCTCTTCTCCACAATGTCAATGTTGATCCACTTGATCATTCGCTACGCTGCTCCAACTCTACCCAGCCCTGTCCACTCCCAATTTCTCATCAGCCCAACCTGCTCATGGTGCGTCCCATCGGATCAATACAACTGGGCCTTCGCTCTCATCTCGCCCACGTCCTTTACCCCTCATAAACTTACCTCGGCCAATGGACATTTTCTTGAGCTGGAACAATTAGGGTTGTGAATTCTGTGGGAATTTCTTAGGACTCTTTTGGATTGCGCAACGCTGGTCAAACGTTTCGGAGGTTAATGGACACCATCCTTGATGATGTTCCTAATGCGTTTTGTGCATGTGGACGACATATTATTCTGGAGCAATTCCCTGGCAGAGCATCGCACTCATCTTTCATTCATTTCTGATCGTTTGTCTTGTGCTGGAATGGCGTTATATGTTCCCAAATGTGAAATGCTGTTCCCTCCCTCATCTTTCTTGGCCATCTCATATCTGCCCAAGGCATACAGGCCGACCCTTCCAAAGTGTCAGCCTTGGTCGACTTCCCTTCTCCCTCCAGTGTTAAAGGCCTCCAACGGTTTATTGGGCTTGTGAATTATTACCGCCGCTTCTTGCCAATGGCCTCTAAGCTGATTGCACCTTTAACGGACCATGTCATTTCCTGCGAGCAATCTAAATCATGGTCTTGGCCTTCGTCACTGGATTTAGCTTTCAAAGCCCTAAAATCCTCTCTGGCCGCCATGACACTTACTTTTCACCTGTCCCCCAGCGCTCCCCTTGCCGTGACCACGGACGCTTCAGACAAGGCCGTGGGAGGAGTACTTGAACAACGACTTGGCGACCACTGGCAGCCCGTTGCTTTTTATAGCCACAAACTTGGGGGTGCTGAAGTCAATTATTCTACGTTTGACCGGGAATTGCTGGCCTCATTTACAACCATGGACCACTTCAAACATTGCCTGGAAGCCCGGCCCTCCACTTTATTTACGGACCACAAACCGCTGGTTGAGGCCCTCAACAAAAACACTGATCCAAAATCGGGCCGCCAGCAGAGGCATCTTTCTTATTTGTCCGAGTTCCCACTCAAAATGGTTCATCTCAGTGGGCGATCCAATCTTGTGGCAGATGCTCTCTCTCGTGTGGTCTCAATTTGCCAAGGGCTCTCCTGGATCCGTTTGCATGATGCCCAAGACCTTGAACCTGCCAAAAGCAGTCGTAATTCCTTGGTGCTTAAGGATATCACTCGGGATGGCTCCACGGTACTTTGTGACATCAGTTTGGGCCACACAACGCCCATGGATCCCTCCCTCACTCCGTCGTGAGGTTTTTGACATCTTCTACAAACCTTGACATGCTTTGGCCCGTGCTTGTCGCAAGATGGCTACCGGTTCTTGCGTCTGGCCCTCAATGAAATCCGACATAGCACGCTGGGTACGCGAGTGTATTTCTTGCCAGCGATCAAAGATCTTCCGCATTGTTCGTTCACCTCTTGCTTCTTTCCGCGACGTTTCTAGGCCCTTCAAACATTGTCACGCCAACCTTGGCATGCTTGGCATGCCAACCTACCCCCACGAGGACCTTGGTGGAGTGTCTGCCGCTGAACTTTTGTTTGGAACTCTTCTCCGCCTACCAGGTGCCCTCCCTCCTAGCTCATCACCACCATACACAAAAGCCCTGTCCCTTGCCACCACAGCTTCTGATTACGGTAATCGGCCAGATTGGTTCCCAGAGGCCTTGTGAACTTGCACATTTGTTTGGATTCGGGCACCACCTGTTCGCGAGAGTTTGTCTCCTCCTTATGTTGGACCATTTTGAGTGCTATCTAGAAGTGAAAAAACATTCGAGCTGGATATCAATGGCCGCCATGACAACGTTTCGGTAGATCGTTTGAAACCTGCGTTTTTGCCCGATTCGCGAATCAAACTTTCAGCCAATCCTTCAGTAGTACCCCCTTTTTCTCAAAATGTAACAGATAAAACACCTTTTGTTTCCGCACGTGGCCGCACCACAATCAAACCACTCTCCTACTTTCCCTGAAAGTTCTTTCTCCTTTACATGTTTTCTTTCGTTCGTTGATCTTGTGTTTCGTTTGTTATGATATTGCCACCTCTTCCGGGCTTCTGGAGGGGGGTAGTGTGGCGTCACGCTGTTTGGGTTTGAGTACTCGTAAACGAGCAGCGAAATAAAGTCAGTTGTTACAAGTTGTTCTGTTCAACCGTATGTGTATGTGTCCTCCTCAAAGTCTTCTTCTCTTCTTTCTCGAGCTCCTTCATTGTTTAATTTGCTTCCCTCTAATATTCGTAGGGAATACGTAGGCCTTGTTGATCCGGTTGCATCTTTCAAGTCAAACATGAACAAATTTTTTGATAGCATTCCAGATCAACCCTACATTCAAGGACTGGTCTGCCAACTCAAATTCGTTTGTTGACCAAATATCATATAAGGATTGAAAGGTAACAAATAGACGAATTATAACCTTTCATTTTAATAGTACTGGGGATTACATTCCCTGTAGTGGTTAGAAAAGCCTGTGAAAAAACAAACCCCAAAAAATGTTCAATTTGCTTGGAAAGATGTTAGCATCAGCAAGGCATTTAATTAAAAATCAAGTTTGATTAAAACATTATCAAATTTGATATTCACACCTTGCTTGATATAAACATAGCTTGCTTTTTAAGATCAAATGAGGAATTGTTTAAAAGCTTTCAAATTTTGACATCCCAGTTTCAATTATGCTCCATAGGTACGAACTATTTGTAAGACGACATATTGGGCTTAATTTCTGAGCTCAAAATAAACACATGCCATTTCTTGCCAGGACTGATATATCAAACTTTAAAATAAAAGGAAAGATCATATGTCTAATCCTTAATACACTTAGTGTCTTCAATCGATTTATTGACGCACAATCAACATGGAGTTTGGAAAAGATTTAAAACTGCAAGTACCTGAGGAACACTTTTTCGCACGTCTTACTTCTTCCATTTCTCAAACAACAATTGATGGAGTTTGAATTGGCCACTTTTAGGCATCCCTAACCCTAATGTTGGTCAGTTATTGTCTTCAAATGACGGAGGAACATCCCGTTTAAAACTTAACCGAGGTTCATCTACACTGTTACCGTAAAGTTCTTGCCCCTTGAAAAGTTTATGAACAGATGGAGTAACTCATTGCATTTTGCATCCAGTGTAGTCACCTTTCAATTTAACAGCCCTTGTCGTTTTACTCCAATAAAGACACAACTAAGGATTGAAAGCTATGTTGCTCAAACCCAGACCATACTTCTTGAAGTCGCTTCTCATGGTGTTTGGTGGAAGAGACCAGTCCCATCGAACTGACCCTCAGTTTAAGCACTGTTCATAAATTCTAGATGGAATTAAGGTCACCAGACATTAATTCGGACCACACCTGTTTCCTCCAGAAGTGATTAACATTCGATTCCAAACAGCTTTCGGGGCTTTTGACTGTTTGAGATGAAGCACAACCTTGCATGAAAGTTATTAATGAAATTGAGGGGGTGAGTTTTCTTTGAGTCAATAAGCTACTTTAGACAAATTTCATCCTGGTACGCTGGGCGTTTACTCTGGTGTTTTGAGGGCTGAAATGAAAATCAGACGCTCCGCAAGGGCCAAACATTGCCCATGTGATGATCTTTGAATGGCGCTTCACAACTAGAGCTGACAAGAGTTTTTCCGAATTTTGAGCCCAAAGGTGATCGTTCATTGGGTTTGGAGGAGAGAATAATTGGAAAGGGCTCTCTTCTGACCACATCATTCATTTCCAATCTTCAGAAGTCCAGGATTTTTTTGTCATTGACGAAGGTTAACGTGGCCTTTTTCATTGTTTCGGTAAGGAAGGGCTTTGTTTGATGATTATAGCCATGGGCGTCCAAGTGATACTTCAAATGAACCCTCTTGGCTCCCTACTTATTGATAATCATTTTAGGCTAGCCTAGCTGACAGTTTTCAGGTGCTCTGTACACTCTAGTATCTATGACGTGCCCTTGGTTACCCAAATATCTACTTATTCTAAGACGCAATGCATATTAAGAGAGAAATGTAGAATGCAGCTAAACTTCAATGGTGCGAGAAGTTTACGTCACAGTATGAAAGGTGAAACCGTTGGAGGTACATGGGCAAAAGATTGAAAAGTGCAAGGGCTCGGAAGAAGCCTACCTGAAGAGTTTGTAAGAGCTTGTCTAGCAGATTTTATTTACTGTATGTCGTGTACTGCAACAAATGCTACTTGTGTTGATAGGTGTATTCTACATCTAGATTGAAACAAAAGTCATGCAGGTATTTGAACAAGTAAATAATAAGATATCGTTCGTATCCTCGTTGGACGCTGAATAATTCCAGGAACTGGAGTTGATCCAAATAGTTTAGTTGGCACATACATGCGATCTTTCACACGTAACTTCTTTGTACACATACCCTTTCAAATTTGATTGCTCAACCCTCTTTTAATGGTATTCTTTCCTTATTCACTAACCCAACCTGTCATGACACCTTGAACTAGTTATGCAATGTTCATCAACACAAGAATTTGTGCTCTAAAATGGGAGTCAGATTGCAGACATTCACACAAATGGCGAATGTGAGATGGAGCTTGAGCTAGGGGAAATTGATGAGCTTCACTCCATGAGGCAAATAAATTAAGAACAGGCATTCACACAAATGGCGAATGTGAGATGGAGCCTGAGCTAGGGGAAAGTGATGAGCTTCACTCCATAAGGCAAATAAATGAATGGCCACAAGAACCTTTCAAAACTATTGGCATCATTCTTTTTGCCACCAAAATTACTGCTATAAAAATACGGAAACGGCCATCTGGCTTTAAAAGTACAAAATAGGGGAAAACAGCCAAATAGTACAAACAAACCTACCGAGTGCTCCTTGGTAAAATAAATCTTCAGTTTTGAGTTAGAGAGGTAATCTTACGTGCCGAGGGTGAACACTGTCTAGCACTGAATATTAAGACGGCTATCATGCTGAAAATACAGTGTATTGTCGTTGACTCTGAATGTCACTAAAAGAAACGGCGTCTCAAGCGTCCAAGATTGAACCTACGGAAAATTTCGCCCAAATTTCGCCGAAAGTCTCCATTATTGTTATTTCTGAATCGATTGTTTTGGGCAGGATTTCTTCCTTGGAATCCGTTATTGCTTTGCAAGTCATTATTGGCGCTTCGGAATGCATTGCCGCCTTGGAACCCAGTATTTGAGGGGAATCCATTATTCCCTTGGAAATTGTTATTTGATGGACGACCATTACTGCCTTGGAATCCGTTATTTGGTGGAAGAATATTACTGCCCTGGAATCCGTTATTTGGTGGAAGAACATTGTTGTCTTGGAATGCATTATTTCCTGAGAATACGTTAGCCGCCGGTGCAGGCACATTGACTTCAGTTACTGGATTGATGTCTCCCCCAAAGCCCGTCAGAGTGTCATCATTTCCTATATCATAATAAACACCAATCATACCAAGAAGTAACCAGGTACTGGAATCATTGAGACTATGGTCCTCACCTCCAGCAGGAACAGATCCTCCGGCAACATCTCTGCTATTTCCACTGCTGAATCCTCCATTGACAGGGCCACTGCCACTATCTCCTCTTCCTCCACCATTGCCACCCCTTCCATTGACTGGGCCACCACCATTACCACCACCACCATTACCTCCTCCTCCTCCACTCACAGGGCCACCCCCTCCTCCTCCTCCTCCACCACCACTACCACCGCCACCGCCACCGCCATTGCCCGTTCCTCCATTTCCCTTTCCACGGCCACGTCTGCCATCTATTGCAAGAAGAAAACATTGTCAATATGGACAAGAAGAAAGGTTGACTATTAAATGTTCAAACCTTTCCAATTTGTAATATTTGCTTTCAACAGATAATATATACAGTCCTGAACGTTAAGAAGACAAAACGAAAATAATGATAAACTGATTCCTCGAAACCGACGAATTGTTTGTTTTCTAGTTGTACTATTCATTTAAGGAAAATTGAACCTCCTTTTGTTACAGTGAAGTTATCACTGTCAATAAAATCAGCTCGAAAAGGTGTGACGAGGAAAGAAAAGTATCACTCATTGTTAACTTACACGCAACGCTATCGTGAGCCACTGCCAAGAGAACAAAAAACGAGCAGATTAGGTTGAATTTCATGTTGCCGACAAAATCCAGTTGCAGAACTGACTTTCTTGGGAAAGATGCAGATCTTTTATATCAATCGAAATAAGAGTTATTTTCACGGGGCTCATCTTTGATTGATAGATTTGTTCAAGTGCTTGATGCCAACCTTGAAGGAATATCTTTGCCAAGTGTACAAATGGGTCTTTCAGTGTAAAATTTGATTCCTGGTGTTTTTGTGCAGGGATCCGAAGAGATATGTCGGTAAGTCGCAATGAAGGGTTTGCTGTGTGTAATGATCCCAAGAGATTCATATACTTTAGTGGAACAACCAGTCAGAGAAACATTGCACTTTAGGTAGCTACGTATTCTTTTGCTCTTTTGTTTTCTATGGCCTCCACTTTAATTGTGTGAGAACAAAACCTTTCCCAACAATGTGAGTGGAGTCAAAGCAAGGTGTTGGTTTGATTGTAAATCTGAAATTCTGTAGCTTTGTCTATTCTTCAAAACAAAGTGGCTGATGACAAGAAATTTATACATCACATACAAGAACCATACCCTTAGAAGAGGAAAAGCTTGGGTTTTCCTGTTGATATACTCTAGGACTCTTCTATCACACTATGGGGCCTCGAACATCTAGCTAGCCCGGGTCTGGATCTGTGGTACTTAGATAAACCCTTGTCAAGAGATGTAACTTCATGCCTCTGGGATACTCACTGAAGTGGGTTCCAGGGTTCTTAAAGTAAGTCTTTACCTCAATGGCACTGCTTCCCTAGGTCAGATGATCACGGGGAATTTCCCCAACGGTAGATTACTTTACAGTACTATCAATAACATGTTACTTATTTTCTGTGCGGACACCAACTCACATAGCCCGTTATGGGGCCGGCCTCGAAACTGATCACAGGGGAATCAAGATAGATGAATATATATTCAGTCAAGCTATGAACGTTGAAAATACTGGCTCTAACTAAACCTACCTTTGGAACAATCTCCCGGAATAACCAAACTCAAATTGATGTCACTCTACAACAAGTCCGATGCTTTGATTGCATCAGATCACGGGCTAATAAAATTCAAGTTGGAGCTCAACATCAAGTTCAAAAGGAGGTAGTTGGGAAGTATTTTACAAGTTTCAAAATACTGCCCCAAAACCAAGGTCAATTTCCATGTGTTCTGGATGCGTGAATCCACAACATTGTCTTATCTAGTGGTTGGAAAAATAGTTTGTGATTTTGGTCAACATAGCTTTTACGTTATGAATATAGGAAGACTTTGTTCAAAAAGAGTTGCAAACTAGCAAGAAGACTAAAGAGCACTTCGAATCCAGTGCTTTTGGGCAGTCTCCAAAAAGAGTTGGACGTAGTTCAGGGTAAGATTAAGGCCTCCATCGAATATGACCACTTACAAACTGAGAGTAAAGTGGTTCAGGAGGTCAGGTCAAATCCGAAGGCTTTTTTCTCTTGTGCAAACTCTAAGGGAAAGATGAAACAGTCTGTTGGGCCTTTTGAGGTTGATGGGGAAGCCATTAGCAATGTAGAGGCTATGGCTAAGATGCAGCTCTCGTATTGGGAGCGACTAAAAAAATTGGGATTGTACAATGTTCGCAGAAGGTAGGAAAGGTATCTGATATCGTACGTCTTCAAAAGCATTTATGAGCTTTGTCCCAACCCAGGATTTAGGATCAATTCTAGTGACCACAGAGGCTTAATGTGCGTTTAGAGAGCACTTTCAAGCCCTCGAGAATTCAGGCTAGTTCGAACAATGAAGTCTAATCTTTTCTTCCTCGGGCTCCTTCATTGCTTAATTTGCTTCCCTCTAATATTCGTAGGGAATACGCAGGACTTGTTGATCCGGTTGCATCTTTCAAGTCAGGCTTGGACAATAGCATTCCAGATCAACCCTACATTCAAGGACTAGTTCGGTCTGCCAACTCAAATTCGTTAGTAGACCAAAAGATTGAAAGGTAATAAAACCTTTCATTTTAATAGTACTGGGGATTACATTCCCTGTAGCGATTAGAAAAGCCCATGAAGAAACAAACCAAAAAAACGAAAGAAAAGCAGCCAAAATAACTTGCAAAAGCGTTCAAATAAGTTTGAAAAAAGGGGAAATCGGCTTCTTATTTGTTTGTTTATTCATGTCTTATGGTAGGCTTAAAGGCAAAAATGGCTTGATTCTTTATTTTCACGATCTTCTTGCTCTTTGGGCTCTCCAGTAAAGTTGTGCCTTTACCTAACGAAAAATTGAATTTTGATGTAGCCACATATCTATGACTTATATGGAGTGTTCACAAATGTATGCATAAAAAAGGACCTGAATCTGCGAATAAAGATGAAAAAATGAAACCCAGGATTCAAATAAGGATGCAAATAAACTTCAAAGATGCTTTATATTGTTATTGCATACTAAGGTATTTTAAGCAATTTGTCAAGTTGAACAAATATTTTCTAGTAACATGCTTTGATTCCAGTGGATCAGCATCAGGACAATAATCAAAGGCTAAACTTCCATAACAACCACAGGTATTGTCAATACAAAAAACGCTCATTCAACATTTCCAATTTGTTGTCCAATCGCCGATGTGCCCTTAGAAAGAGATGGCAGGCGGTACCCTAAGTTTTCAAGTGCAGACATACGTCAGGGGGCCAACTTCGTATTGAAATAGCGAAAATGCAATTTTTCAGGCTCAAACAAAATCAATCAAACATAAGAACACATTCTGTGTTTTTTCCGAGACTTATTGTCAATTCTTTCATTTGGTGGCATCATTCAGTTTTTAAACTTGGTTTTATTTTGTGCAAATTCAATGGTCATTTTTCTAGAAATATCTTAGAATAAATGGGACGGGAAAGAAAACCCCAAAACAATAGGCGTATTGATTACCCCGATGGTGGTTTGTGACTGACATGTATTTCTGACTAGTATGGCTTTATATTCATGACTAGAATAATTAGGATGAGCACGAGCTGTTCCGTCCCGACATTGATTCCCACACTGGACGGGATTTACATGGATGATTTTGACCCAAGCACTAGGTGAAAACCTTGCTAGCTCTCTGAGATGGAGGGCACCTAGTACATGGGCTTCAATTTCTTAGACCTATCTTAAGGCCTCCGGTTATCACCCTAATCAGGGCATACGAGCAATAGCATGTGCTCAATCCATTACAATATTGATAAGAAAACGCGAGCTTGTGAACATTCCGGCCTCTGTCATTTCATGGATTCGACAATGGTTGTGGCATTGACAACAAAGAGTTGTTCTAAACGGCGATTTTTTATCTTGGAGAAATGTAACTTCGGGTGTTCCTCAAAGAAGTGTCCAGTTCGTTTTCTTTCATTTGTGGAAGATTTGGGGCGAAATCTGTCATCTGTCAACATTTCAAATCTACGATGATACAAACCTCTTTCGGATGGTGAACTCGTTTGAGGTTCGCTCTCGTCTGCAGGGGGATTTGAATCGTGTGTTTGAATTTGCGGAGCGAAATCGGATGGATTTCAACGTGGTGAAGAGTTTGGTGATGGTATTTGGGACGGAACGCGTCCCAGCCATCTGTATGTTAAATTCGAAAGGGATTCCGTTGGTCCAAATACATCGTGATCTGGGAATTGATCCCACCCTGAAGTTTAGCGCGCACTCGTCCTCCGTGGCGCTAACAGCAACCCGTATGTTCGGCATCCTAAGACGTCATCTTGAATTGCGACGATGAAAACCTTGACATTTTTCAAAATTTATGTGCGCCTGTTGCCGTGAGCATTGTACGTGTGGTACATGATGCTTTCTACCTCAAAAGTCATAGTTAACAACTTTGATTTTATTGCTTCATGGAATAACATTGTTTGTTGTATGTATTGTCTTCAGAATTCGAGTGGATGCCTAACTAAGTTTACACATGATGATTGTAAAACGCATTTTCAAAGCCTACACTTTTAGTGTGTTTTAAGTTACATCATATAGCATTTTTAGCTGTTGCGAGACTATGCAAGAAAAGGAAAACTAATCTTTTGTTTTTGTGTTATTGGAAATCGATATCAACTCTTTGGGAAAATGGATAAACATATTGGCATTTTGGGGCTACAAACGATGAAATTTGTGTTTGGAAATTTACATCAAAACTTTAAAGAGCAATTTTACCACTGTGTGATAATATTCTTAAATCATTTATTTCATTCAATATAGGTAGCTACCCTATTAGATACAACTCTTTTATAAACATGGACAAAAAGAAATTTTCTTATGTAAATGACAGACTCAAGAGTCAACCCAAATGCATGTTGAAGCGTGATACTGAGCGATCTGCATCAAGGCTTACAAGGGAGCAATCCATTATGTTCCTCATGCTTGCATACGTGACACCAACTGTCTGGCCAACTGTCTATCCACCTTTTGCTTGTAAATGGCTATCTATGACCAGCGATTTAAAAAATCATGCTTGTTACATACTTCAAAGGTAGAGTACTTTTGGAGCACCCCCGTCCTTAAAAATAGAACACTTCCTTTCCCAAAACAATGTGGTCACGCGGCAAACCTTTCATTGTGAGTTACCGACATATCTCTTTGGATCCCTGCACAAAAACACCAGGAATCAAATTTTACACTGAAAGACACATTTGTACACTTGGCAAAGATATTCCTTCAAGGTTGGCATCAAGCACTTGAACAAATCTATCACTCAAAAGATGAGCCCGGCGTCAATAACTCTTATTTCGATTGCTATAAAAGATCTGCATCTTTCCCAAGAAAGTCAGTTCTGCAATTGGATTTTGTCGGCAATATGAAATTCAACCTAATCTGCTCGTTTTTTGTTCTCTTGGCAGTGGCTCACGATAGCGTTGCGTGTAAGTTAACAATGAGTGATACTTTTCTTTCCTCGTCACACCTTTTCGAGCTGATTTTATTGACAGTGATAACTTCACTGTAACAAAAGGAGGTTCAATTTTCCTTAAATGAATAGTACACCTGGAAAACAGAAAGTTCGTTGGTTTCAAGGAATCATTTTATAATTATTTTATTTTTGTTTATGTTTATTGTATGCCCACTCAAGCATCAAATTAGATGAAATAGAGTAATGGGAAATAAAACCGCACGAAAACGAAGAGAAAAGGCACTGCAACGAAAAAGAGGAGAGCAAAAAAGGGAAGCGAGCCCCAGTGAAGAAAAAGACTTGTGATGCGGGATACGTACTAAAACATATATATTCAGACGTAAACAAGATAAAATTATAGATTACGACAACGGCTGCTCTTCACATACTGGGGTTCGAGTCTGGTTTTCCTCCGACGTCAGGGTGACTCCTGCTCGGGAATCGATATCGCAGGGTGACCGGGAGAGAGGTATCAGAGACAGTGTTACATCCCCCCATCGTTTTTTCTTGGACGTCCTCGTCTTCGGAGAATCCCGAGAACAGGAGAGTCCACTTTTGTTATTTTCAGTTGGTCAAGACTAACCACATGACACTTTTGGTTCTTATCACAAATTCTTGCAGTTTTCTTCTCGATTGACAATACTAACTATTGTCCTTGGAATGGAGGTTTAAGTTTTTGTGAACCTCCACCCGATGTTGGTGCTGGTCGTCGCCACATAACAAAGTCCTTAACTTTCACTGACGACTCCTTGGCTTTGTTTCGAGAATCGTAGCTTTGTTTCGACCTATCTTGAGCTCTTTTCAAATTGTCTCGAGCCAAAGGTCGAATCCTGGCAGCAATTCGGAATCCTTCTTCAAGGAGATCTTGAGTATCCGATACAGCTCGAGGTGGGCAAACATCCATTCCCATTTGAGGCGTTCGAGTTTGAAGTAACTCGAAACGCGAAAATCCACTACTCTCTTGTTTGCTACACCTGTATGCAAATACGCATGACTGGAGAAATTCAGGCCAATCATCCGGTCTCTCTTCTGTGTAACATCTTAAAGCATTAAGCAAGGTTCTGTTACACCTTTCGGTCAATCCGTCTGAAGCTGGATGAAAAGGGGTTGTGTGACGGTGCTTGATTCCAGATCAGTTCAAAAAGTTATGAGACTCTCCACTCATGAACCGTACCCCCTGGTCAGTCACGATTTCTTCAGGAACACCATAAACCGTCAAGACCTGATCCCTCATCCACTTCACAATCTCTTTCGCATCCAAAGTGACCAATGCTCCAACGACAGGCCACTCAGTAAAATAATCAACAAGCACAATAATCCATCTTGCTCCAACTTTGGCGGTGGGTAGGGGCCCAACTAAGTCCATGCCCACTTTTTGGAATGGACTCAGGTCATGTGCTCGGATAGGTTGCAGTGGCGTTTTTGAAGGAACGCCATAATCTTTGCAACTGGCACAAATTACACACTGATCACACAACATTTGAACGTCTTTCCTCATCCCAGCCCAAGTATACTGTTCCATCAGGCGTTCAAGTGTCTTCTTGAAGCCCATATGACCACCCATGGGGTCATCATGATACGCTTTCATGAGCTTTGGAACCATATCTCTTGGAACCATATCTCTTTGAACCACCACTCTAATTCCCTTCTTGGTCAACTGAACGGCAATTCCATCCTTTAGCTCGATATCACTTCTTGGTAAGGAGTTCTGGATGCTCAAATCGGAAGCAGTGGCTTCCCGCCACTTGTCCAAATCGGCGCCAACGGCCGCAATCCGAACTCTTGACAAAGCATCACTGACGGCATTATCTTTGCCAGCGATGTTTTCGAATTCCATTTCAAAATCTGCCAAGGACGTAACGTCCGAGCTTTCCAGCTGCATCCTTGCATGTTTTCCACCACATTAGGGACTTGCAGTCCATTCTAAGCGTAAATTTACGGCCTAGCAACAGATGTCTCCACTGTCTTAGAGCGAAAATGATCGCATACGCCTCCTTTTCTTGTGAAGGCCAACGGGCTTCAGTCTCGCCGAATCCATGCGAAATTGCTTCAATAAGCTTTCCGTCTTGCTCCAGTGTGGCTCCAACGGCGATATCTGAAGCGTCACACGTCACCACAAATGTTTTCTTAAAGTTTGGTCGTGATCTAATGGGAGCTGAATGAAGATGTTTCTTGATATTTTGGAATGATTGCTCCATCTCTTCGGTCCACACAAAAGTACTAACAGACTTCCTAAGCATAATTTGTAGAGGCCTTGCTATTTCAGCGTATCCAGGAATGAACTTCCGATAGTATCCACTTAGACCTAACCATCTTTTGATGCTCGCCAAGGTTGTTGGTCTTGGAAATGCATCTATGGCATCAATTTCCTTAGGAGAAACCAAGATTCCACTCGCGCTGATGACATGACCAAGATAGTCCACTTGCCTGCAGAAGAACTTGCACTTTTCAAGGTTCAGGCGAAGATTACATTTGATCAATTTGGCAAGGACTTGCCTTAAATGGTCTTCATGCTCCTCAAGTGTCTCAGAAAACACGATAATGTCATCAAAGAAGGCGCGCACAAAGGGCAGCTTCTCAACAGCCTTATTGATGATTCGGGACCAAGTAGCTGGCGCATTTCTTTGCGCAAAGCACATAACGGTGAATTCAAACAGACGACCACGAAACGAAAAGGCAGTCTTTTCTTGATCCTCTTTTCTCAGTCTCACCTGATAGACGCTTGGTCACAATCCAAAACGCTGAACACTCTGCCATGGACTTCATTCAAAATGTCCTCGGAATTTGGGGTAGGAAAACGATCAGGAATAGTTCTTTTGTTAACTTTACGCATATCCACGCAGACCCTGATCTTTCCTGTTGACTTCTTTTCCACAACAACCAAAGGATTGCACCAAGACGAGTTACTTTCCTTGATGTATCCATCCTCAAAAAGCTTTTTGATCTTTGCCTCGGCGCGCTCCAAGTAGATCTCTGGAATTCTATATGGCCTCTGAAACTCTGGGGGACCCGGAGTAGTTTTGATGGGATGAACTCCGAGGTTGGTATGAACATGACCCTCAAAAGCTCTTCGATTTTGCTCCACAATCCGTTGAGACAGTTCTCGAGTGCCCTCAAAATACTCCACTTCCGTGTTCTGCTTGTAAGTGATCTCTTCCCAAGAATCACTTTGGTTCATAATGCACGACGATGTCAGCTGCCTGGCAAAAGCAATTGGAACAAAATACTCCTCCCTTGCTACAGAGCTATTTGGGGTGTCTGGGACTACGTCTTCTTCCGGACACTGCCGAGAGGTCTTCCATTCATCCACGAATTCTCCCTCACGGATCAATTTGACTCGCTCTCCACCGGGCAGAACCAATGCTTGCCCAGATATATCCAACAGAGCCTTCAAATCCGTAAATACGTCCATTCCCAGAATGCCTTCATCAATCTGAACGACGTTAAAAACATGTTCCACGGGTCTCTTCCCAATGAAGAAGCCGAGCTTTTTCACGCCCAAAACTTTCAATGGCGATCCACCCACGCCAACGATATTCCTTCACGAGGGACCATCCACGGAATATTTTTCCACCAGTAATAACGACATGCCAGCACCTGAATCGACGAGCCATCTGTCAAATCCATTTGGAAATGTAGCAACTTCCAAATACAGCCTGGGGGTCGATGAACACACAGCCGATACTTCTGACCTTCTCTTGGTGGGACAATCCGAAGCCTTATGGCCCTTGGCTTGGCATTTGAAGCAAGTGATCGCGGACATCCATGATTCCTTGGGCTTGTTTGCTCCTTTCGTGAGAGAAGTTCTGGCGCTTCCAACTGTCGATCTCAACTTTCCCCTAATGTTCACAGATTGGTTGGTGTGGAGATTCTCAAACATCATGGCGGAGGTTACGGCATCTTCTATCTTAGTCGGGTGATGCAAAAGAACGGCATTCCTTGTTTCCACGCTTAACCCATAGACAAAGTTGTCAAGAACCAGGATCTTCTTCTTTTGACCAGCGAAATCGCCGTAACATTCGTCCACTTTTTGCGCTACCAGAGATCGGAAATCCTGGGCCGACTCATTTGAGTGTTTCCTCAAAAATTTGAGTTTTCCGGCCAAGGCCAATCGGTGGTGAGCCTTACTATTTTTCAATGCTGCCTTAAGGGCGACAAAAGAAGACTTCTCGGCGGCGGTAACGTCGTCTAGCAATTGGCAGCCCACCCCAAGACAACTGACAACAGGTTGGAGGGGGTTGCCCTGTGAACGGAGGTTCAGGAGGAGGTGGCCCTGTGAACGGAGGAGGAGGAGGGGGAGGCCCTGTGAATGGAGGAGGAGGCAATGGTGGTGGTGGTAATGGTGGTGGTCTTGTGAATGGAGGAGGAGGCAATGGTGGTGGTGGTAATGGTGGTGGCCCATTCAATGGAAAGGGGGTGGCAATGGTGGAGGAAGAGGAGGTGGTGGCAGTGGCCCTGTCAATGGAGGATTCAGCAGTGGAAATAGCAGAGATGTTGCCGGAGGATTTGTTCTGATGTCAACGTGCCTGCACCGGCGGCTAACGTATTCTCAGGAAATAATGCATTCCAAGACAACAATGTTCTTCCACCAAATAACGGATTCCAGGACAGTAATGTTCTTCCACCAAATACGGATTCCAGGGCAGTAATATTCTTCCACCAAATAATGGATTCCAAGGCAGTAATGGTCTTCCATCAAATAACAATTTCCAAGGGAATAATGGATTCCCCTCAAATACTGGGTTCCAAGGCGGCAATGCATTCCGAAGCGCCAATGATGACTTGCAAAGCAATAACGGATTCCAAGGAAGAAATCTTGCCTAAGACAATCGATTCAGAAATAACAATAATGGAGACTTCCGACGAAATTTGGGCGAAATTTTACGTAAGTTCAATCTTGGACGCTTGAGACGGCGTTTCTTTTAGTGTTAGTCAGGGTCAAATACAATAAGGCTTTTTTCCATCATGATCAATTTTTTGATCAAGATGTTTTATGTTTGAACTTTATTTTGAATTTTGTTTGAAGAAAATGTGCCATGTAAGGCACAGAAATTCTGTGTCAGAATTCCCACTATTTCTTTGACTAGCTAAACAATTGGGCCATTTTCGAATAGGCAAAGCTCAAACTACTGCCTGGATGAGAGCCTTGCAAAGGAAAAGTAAGGCGAGCTGGCATGGTCGAGTGGCACCTGATGGTAACTATGCTTACCATTCAATTGGATGAACCATCTTGATTACACTGAACGGAATTGAATACCAAATTCCTTCGGAAAGATGCCAAATTTTAAATTCTAAATCAGCCACTCTTCAAGAAACTGGCCCTTGGAACGTTAGATGACCCCAACTTGATGCCCTCATTGCAACTCCATGGGGATAAGGCCAAACTGAATAAGATGAAGTTAGACAAGCATGGCATATACATATGAATTGATTTTTAGATGCCACCACGACAACGATCTCTTCCTATAACTCCTCGAGTTGCAAGGTCCGTCTTTGTAATGGGTCCTTGCCACTGCCATAACTTTTGTGTCAGTTCGTAGAACCCGTGCAAAAGCAATCCTGAATATTCGGTTTTGGCATCCGTCTCTGACCGGCAAGAAAGTGCAAGATGTGAGAGCATATGACATAATCGTGGACGTTGCGCTACTCGGGAAATCATTTGATCATTTGTCAAGGATGTGACATGCTGGACAACTTTCACGGCTTGTTGCCGACGTTTGAGTTCTAAGGAATGCTTTGGATCACGTACTAAATACTGAATCAATTCATACGAAACGGGCACGAGACTTGTCTCTAGGTCAAAATCGCTCTCTCAGCATCACGTCTTAGACAATTGAATTAAGCCGTGAAAAGATATACAACCTCAATTTCATGAGTCCACGATCTCATGAGGCAAGTAGAGTTGAATTCGAACACCTGGACGTGGTGATTGGCTATTTTCAGGTGCCTTTGGATCATGAAAGCTTGTTACTGACTACGTTTTTATCACCCAGTGGTAAGTGGCGATAAATTGTGGCCTCTATGGGATTAAACTCGAGGTTCAACAAATTCAATGTATGGATTCCTGCAGCTGTCGCCAGTTTGGAGTGGTTGATAAAGATCGTGGACAACATCCTTGTCCAATCCCCTTTTACATGATCCTCTTTTCTCAATGCGATCGTGGAGCTATTCAACCCAAATTTCAATACCGAGCTTCTCACTGATGCATCCCGGCTCCATAATTTGGGGTATCCTGTTATTCAAGGAGATAAATTTGGTAACCCTCGTCTATTTCCATGAAGATCTCGATCATTCTCCGGTAACTAGAAAAAATCTCGACCATCGAGTTAAACTCCTCTGTAATGTTTTGAGCGTTTCAAAAGTGCGGGTTTTGCCTCTGCTGCCTTTGAAGATTCTAAGTCGTAAACAACAATTGTCCACTTCTCGAGACTTTTGAGAAGCCTTTAGCATCACTATCCAATGACAGACTTCAGCAAATTTGCGTGTGTGTGGTAATGTACACTCTTCCCATGGAATGATTGTCCGAAAAAAACGCACTTTAATGTCAATGCCTTCAGCAGTCCACCATTTTTCCTATGCGATTTCGATTGGGGAATTGACGTGTGTGCGGCTTTTGGCACATCTGATCCAACTCCATCCCCAATACGAAAAAACGAGGACAAAAATGTCGCGATCTTTGCGAGTGTGTTCGGTCTGGCACTTTATTTTTTTGTGCGGACTTCCTTACCGCTACCGGGATTGGAATCCCAGCAGTTCAAGACGAGAAGATTATTTATTTTACTTGACTTTTATTTATATATATTGTTTGATCGACCAACGAATTGGAGTTGGCTGATCTGGCTAATCCTTGAATATAAGGTTGATCCGGAATTTTAGTCAAAAACTTGTCCAAGTCTGACTTAAATCTTGCTACTGGATCAACCCCTACATAAACCCTACGAATATTTGAGGGCAGCAAATTGAACAATGAAGGAGCCCGAGAAAGAAGAGAGTTGGACTTCATTGTTTTAACTAGCCTGGATTCTCGAGGGCTTGAAGGTGCTCTCAAAACGCACATTAAGCCTCTACGGTCACTACAATTGACCCTAAATCCTGGGTTGGGACAAAGCTCATGAATGCATTTGAAAACGTACAATATCAGATACCTTTCGTACCTTCTCTGAGTACTGTACAATCCCAACCGTTCTAACCTCTCCCAATACGAGAGCTCTCTCATATCTTCAATGTTCCTAGTAAAACATCTTTGGACCTGCTCGAGCTTTTGCAAACCTGCTGAACTAATTGGAGCCCAAATGGGAGAGGCATATTCAAGATGCGGCTGAACAATCGACTTGTACAGAGTTAGCATCGTGACACTATCTCTGGACTTAAACGTGCGATATATCCAACCACATGTTTGAAAAGCCTTACCAACTTTCAACTGAATATGCTCATCGAACTTTCCATTATCTTGGAGGACTACACCTAAATCCTTCATGGATGAGACCTGGTCAATGTCCTTACCGTCATCATACTTTGCTTCCATCTTTTGGCCACTTTTTGATTTCTTTGATGAACTTTGTTTGGAGGGCGATCTTATCCCGCCATGGATCCTGTTTAACTAATCCCACACCAGTCAGGTCTCGAGTGGTTGATCTTCTCCATTTGTCGCATTCGGAATTGACCAAAACTTGCAGATTGGCCCGCCACCTCTACACTTGGAAAATAAGTCGAACGAAATCCGAATCAAGATTGCTAGTTGTGCTGTCTGTTTAGAACAAGGTTGTTATATATACAGGTTAGTTCAAAACGAAGTCAATGGTCATTGGTCGAGTGCTATGACGTCATCAATTGGGAAATTATGTCAACAGAAGAGCTATTAATCGTGAAATGGCAACTTAAAACGCCCGCAGTTCCCTTCCGGGTCAAAAAATCGAACATATTATCTCTGAATAAGTCATCAAAATGACTGATTATCAGGCACCCTAATATTACTCATGGCCAAAGATCATGAACAGGTTGAGAAGGCAAGACAGCTAACATTCGGGGGGAAAACTTTGCCAACCAGGCTGGCTGCACGGCATTATTCGTGAAATTCCGTCCTAATAGGACGTGAGTGTGACAAGCAGCTCTTCCTCTCCTCTTCCCCGTATTCACCATTGGTCGCGTGCTAACCCGCCAATCACCACTGGCTATAAGGGGAAAGAGGTCATCATCCACATCCACCCAACAGCCTCCTTCTCAACGAGGTGGCGGGTCAAAACCTCAATCCCTCACCCGCCGCCGCCTCCCCCGTTCACCCACCCCAAGATTTCCCAAATACGACCCGCCAATCCCAAGAGCCAACAGCGCCGAGTTGGCAGGTTCCGAATCCAAAGTTGTTTGGTCAAATCCGGAGGTGGGGCGGGAACCCGACGAGCCGGAGCCATTTACGCCCCGTCAAATGGAGCACATTGCCCGATTGATCAAGAATGCCCACGACCAGGAACGCCAGTCCCTGCCTCAATCACAGCCCGCAATACCGCCCTGTGCCGAGGTTAGGCGGTCATTCATGCCTGAGCTACGGCGGCAGCGAGAGGGGGACCCGCCAGCACCCGCGATGGATTCGTCTAGTGAAGGAAGCCGTCGGGGATCCTCCCGCGGCTCTTCTCCTGACACACAGGCATGCTCATTCACACCTTTTGTTGAGTTTTCAATTGCGTGAAACTCGGCGTTTGTTTCATCAATGTCAAGAGGGATTGGATGTTGAGAGATGTCTCTATGGGATTGAACGCCTGGACGCCAAAAGAGAGACGGACGAGAGTTTCTCCTATGGAGTTTCGGCTCTCCAAGTTAGAATAAACGCATCCCGCCACGAGATTGCCATTGCGGGGATCCATGCCGTCCACAGTGAAGAAGTTGTAGAAGGTGTGGAAGGGATAGAGCCTCGTGATCGTTGTCACCAAATACGAACCGAATATGTATTAAAGGAAATGAAAAAGGCTAAGGTGGACAATGCCGTGATACATGGGAAACTAGTTAGCTTGGCTACTCTCCCGCCACCAGCCAAGGTTTAGGACATGGGTCCTCGGAGCAAGCGGGGAAAACGGGGTCGCAGAGCTGGAATGCGTGATGCTTTGTCTGGCAATAGTCTGCCCAATTTTAATAAGTCGTCCAGAAGCGTAGCAGTCTTGAAATGTTTCACTTGTGGGACTTCGGGTCACATATCTCGCGAGTGTCCAAAGAAAGTATTTAAACCTTTGCTATGAATTGGGGTGTTGTTGGAAATAAAGTAAAAGGTAACTTTAATAGATCATTCTTTGTTTTAGAATCTCCTTTGTTGAATGGAAGTGTTGAGGATTCTTGGGGAGTAAAGGTCCCGGGGCGAATCCATTTGTCCAGCCATGTGGCTTATTGGTTTCAGATCTTCTCTCTCACACCCGATATAAGGGATCTTCTCTGTTATGGATATATTCCTCCCCTTCAAACATGGCCTCCATCCAGTGATCTAAAAGACAATCTGAGCGCCCGTAACCCCAAATACAAGTCTTTTTTGAATGACCAAATTAGGAAACTCGAAGCCAATGGAGCGCTCTCGCCTGCCAAAGAAAAACCTTGGAGTATCCTTCCTCTTCAAGTGGTCAAAAGACAAGGAAAAGAACCCCGTCTAGTGGTTGATGCCTCGCGTCAAATAAATCCATAATTTGGAAACGTAATGTTCGACTGTCAGCGCTTAAAATTATGAATGAAGGGGTCAATAAAGGAGATTGGTGGAGTAGCCTTGACCTCAAGTCCGGATGTCATCATCTCGGCATTCATCCAGACTATCGTAGGCTCTTTGGCATACGATGGTTCTCGGACGGGGGGAGAGAAATATTCTATATTTGGAACGTTTGTTTCCTCGGCATTCACGACCTTGTACGCACGTTTACGAAGCTCCTCCGTCCGATAATAGCGCATTTGCACGGCCTTGGAATCAAGGCCAATGTTTACATCGATGACTTGCGGGTAGTTGATTCAACAAGAGAGGGGTGCACTCAAAAAATTGCCCAAGTGAGAGCCGTTCTATCTGCGGCAGGATTTGTGGAAGCAAGAACAAAGGCAATCAACCTGACTCAAAGAGGTACATACTTAGGTCTTGTAAGCGATACATGGTTGCTTCGCTATTTCAACCCGCCCTCGTAGCTGGATGCTATCTTGCTCAACATCAACGCTCTGATGACCAAGAGACGGGCGTCGATTAGAGAAGTTGCGTCTCTTTATGGAAGCCTTGCGGCGTGCGCCTTGGCTGTGGGACCGGTTTTGCGGCTTTTAACCCGCACGGGCCAAAGGGCATTCTCATTGGCGGCAGATCAGTTTGGTTGGAGTGGTTGGATGGACGTGACAGAACTTCGAGATGAGCTGCTTTATCTGCACTGCAACCTTCATGAGTTGAATGTTTTCCCCTTTGATGGAAAAGAACTTTGCCAGACAGTTAACATAGTGATCGCTTTGGACGCCTCTCAGACAGGCTTTGGAATGATCAAAGTTTGTTGTGGCGATCAGAGGACCCACAATAATCATGCAGGCATTTGTGAAAAAGCGCTCCTTCTCAAACAACGATTCAATGCAAAATACATCGCGGCATCTTCCACTCACAGAGAAATGTTGGCAATCAAAGCGGTTTACATTGATCCAACAATCCGCCGTATGTTTTTGCGAAGGGTATTACCCATTTAACCGACAATCAAGCTGCCGTTTCCATCATGAGGATAGGTAGCTCCGTCAGAGAACTCCAGAAGAGCGCCATTGACGTTTACAGAGCTTGCCAAGACATGAATATCCGACTTCGCGTCCACTGGCATCCGAGGACTGATCCGCGAATAGAGGCTGCAGATGCTAGATCTCGTCATTTTGATAACGAAGATTGGGGGCCGGATTACGACGGCTTCAATGACATTCAGAGATTTGCTTCGCGCAAAATTGAAGTTGATCTTTTTGCCACATTGGATAACAAAAAGTGCGAAAGATTTGCCTCAAAATTTGGTGCCGACATCCCATTTGCCATCGGCATTAATGCATTTAGCCTCAATTGGAAAAATCTTGGATATTTTTATGCCTGCCCTCCCCCTCGGTTAATTGTCCCTTCTCTGAAGCAAGTTGCTTTCCAAAAAGCTGAGGGAATACTTGTAGTCCCATTGTGGGAGGCTTCACATTTTTGGCCCTTTCTTGTGCCTGATGGGCATCATTTTTGTGCAATGGTGCGTAATTTTTTACGTTTCAGGCCAATATGGCTTGTAGGGGAATTTCTTCAAAGTGACACCTTTCACGGTTAGTTAGCATTTGATCCGGTACCGTACATCCGCCTTGGCCGACGGTAAACGGCAATTTACCATTGCCATTCGGGCCTGGGGCTACTCATTAGTTGAATAAATGAAAGGGATCCCATGAAAAAATTACTGCAGGCTAAGACTTTGTCTTTGATTACAGTGCTTCGTTTGGCACGTTTGGACTCCTACCATGGAGCGTGGGAGCGGTTTTGCTCTTTTGCTCGGTTTTATGCCCAGCCCTATCTCCCTGCCACCCCTCTTGCCGTTGATAGGTATCTTGCTCAATTAACATCCGACGGTAAAGGACCTGCTTCGGCAAACATGGCTTTGGCCGCAATCAATGCTTTCCATGAACGACATGGGGTCCCATCCCCCACTAAAGATCCATTAGTCCGACTAACGTTAAGAGGGATAGCTCGTTCTCACGGGACGGTTCCATGCCAGGCAAAGGCAATGACGAAACAAATTCTTCTGAAAATAGTGTCTCCGGTTTTGAAGCGCCTTTGCGGGCCGTCGGGGCACTTTGTGCCATTAATTGGACTGCAGGGGGCATGGTTTAAGCTGGTGGCGTTTTTGTCCCTTTCACGTTTCTCTGATCTTCGTAGAGTGCAAATGCAGGATGTCATCGTGTCAAATAACTATGTAAAGATTCTATTTCGGACAAGAAAGAACGACGTCATGCACTCCGGTCACACAGCTCAGCTTGTTGCAACAAATGGGAGTTCATGCCCCGTGCGCCTCACAAAAATGTATTTTGCTCGAATTTCCACTCATCCTCGATCTCCAATTCTTCCGGCAATTGAGCGAAGAAAATGCGTCCTATTGCCTGTGATATATAGTGGAATGCGTGCCCATTAAAAATGCGTGTTGGAAAGAGCGGGTTTCGGTCCGCAACCCTTCGGGCTGCAACTCGGGGCGCGTGGGCGGGGCTGTGGTTTTGCATGATGCAGGATGGAATTGGACGGACATTGGCGCTTTTGGACGATGGGCAACGGGGAGCTTAATACCCGAAAAGGATTGCCGGCAAGCTACTAGAAGATGCGCTCAAATGGGAATCTCCTTCGCTTGTAGCAGTGGTTTAGCCATCCATGTCGAGACCCTCTCTGTGAGAGCTATTAAAGCTTGGGGTAGTTCTGTTTTTCAGAGATTTCACTTGCAGCATGCATGCTACCAACAAAATTGATAACAATATCCGTCTACCAGTCAGGATAACAAAATGCCTCTAAAAAATTGTTTCTTAATAAATTTTCAACTGGTTCATGATTAATGACCACACACCGGTGCAGTACCTTCTGCACACAATGGCCTTCGTCATTGAGATGACTCAGGTAAGAGAAATATGTATTTCATATGAATTTTAAGGAATATAAAAATAACCTTTATGAAATAGTTTCAAGCCAAGTCATTGGCAAATACATTGAACTATCTACCAAGTCGGTTGCAGAAGAAAATTGTTCGTCCAGCGTCAAAGTGAAGGTTTTCATATTACTCTGACAGGGGGGGGGGTGTCTGATTCAAAGGCGTATTTCTATCAAAGATAACGTGGTGATGATACAGCCCTGAAGAAGAGATCCCACCGTCATCACATCCTTCATCCTATCCTTGGTGCGAGTAACCCAATACGCCAACCAGATTCAAATAATGCAGGCCACTTCTTCCAAGGCCTAGGCCCGATTCTAAGAATTGACCGAAAAGGCCTTTATTCAACTTTTTACAATCGTGGACATACCAGCAAACAACGGTCAAGGCACGTCTCTGTTCCGCTTCATCCGAACATGCGCTTATCCAGACAATGCCTTTTCAGGCGCATCCACTTTCCAACATGCCGCATTTCGACACGCCTCCATCTCAACCCGCGTCATCCCGACACGCCCCTGTCTCTCCCGTCTGAACTAGAGCTGTGCTTCAGATCCGACAACATCTCCCAATCCCATCCACACTCAAACTATCCAACAGGATGGAAATGAATATATAAATAGTCATTTAACTTCGGCTAAAAAAGTCTTATCACCTGCAAACAATGTGAACGATTAGGCAATTGGTTCTGCAATGTGTTTGTTTCATTTGAAAATCACTTGTAATGAATCATATTTGTGTTTTAAACTTAGGTATAGGCCAAACGAGGTCGGATCCAATTACGTTATTCAGATACTTTGTGTTTGCTTTCGAAGTTCACTTTTTTCAGGTAATTGGCACATGATGAGGACAATTTCAAAGGCAGCCTTGGGTCTTAAAGTTGATATGGTTCTTGCTTTTATCCTAGCATTCAAGCAGCCCAGCTCTAGGCTTGAAATGGCTTCACATTGCGTTGAATTGGTGGTATAAAGCCAATGATTGACGATTTCAAGATGACCTTATCTCACTTGGCATCCCAGTTCCCTAAACTAAAGACCAACTTCAGTTGGTTTTCTTGTCAACAAGTCTCAACATGAGCCAGGGTGCTATTGTTATGTATTCGCAACAAACCATGCATACTATTGAGTTCTGATCGAACTGAGACACATACCTATTACTTGGCCTACCCATATATACTCAATTACTTTTTTGCTTACAAAAATGAATGCTAGCCTAAACATTGAAAAGAGGTAAGGCAAAAAATGTGAACAATTTGAAGAAATTGTCGCATGTTTTTGCAATTTTAAACAGTCTGTGCGTGAAGGTGTTGTTGGAAAAAGAGTCTTGCCATTAAGAAAGTATAAAAAAAGGAAAATTAAACTCAATGAGAACTTATTTCTAAGATCTTTTAACGTCTACCTTATACCCCAAGTTCCAATTCATATTGTATTTAATCACATTTCGCTCCCAGAAATCGTTGCTGCCTGTTTAATGGTTTTAGGACCCCTGCTCACTTTATTCCTAATTGGCGCCAAATTACATGAAAATGAGGTATTTCATATTGTTACAAGATCACAAGATCAATCTCATTGTCAAGGGCTAGTGGGATCTGCCAATTCTAATTCGTTGGTGGATCAAGCCTATCATTTAGACACTCGATGATTCTGACACTATTCAAAATTGATTGATTTCACTTCTCTCCTAAAGCATTGGATTTTTTTTGCTAAAGGTGTGGTATGACAGATGTAGTGTGGCAAATATGGTATTAAAAGGGCATTGAATTGATTATTATGGTAGCTAAAGCCATAGATTTGTAGACGCTGGATGCCCGATGACCGACCACATGGTTGGCAAAACAGTACAAGAAATCGGCTTGCAATGAATTCCCACGGGACCAATCATTTTGATGTTTAGCCAGCTTAGCGTTCAGTCGTCCGACATTCAGTGTGTAGATATCTATGATAAAACGAACGGACTTTTAAGTAGAAATTTCGCTTATTCGAGACCCGAACGTTTTGCTCACTCTGTACCATTCTTGGGTGAAGCATATTTTTTTATATATTCTTTTCGGGTTTGATATACCGATACAGGGGAATGAGTTCCCCGTAAGTCACAATTGATGAAAAATTTGGTCACATGATGCGTTCGAATTTGCCGCTCTGGGGCACCCTTGAACGAAAGGCTGGTCTGGGATGGTTGATAAAAAACGATCTAAATGTCGCTTAAAACTTAACAATGGATCATCTTTCCCAATAGCTTAAGTGGGACATGCCTGCAATATATTTCGTAAAACTTCTTTGTACTTTTTCTATCTTATTCAGCCCCCCTACATTCATTGGCACCAAGATTGGGAAAGAATATTATAAAAGCGGTTGAACAATAGACTTGTATAGAGTTTTCATAGTATAAGCGTCTCTGGATTTGAAAGTTCGGTATATCCAGCCACAAGTTTGGTATGCTTTGGTCACTTTCGATTGGATGTGTTCTTCAAATTTACCGTTATTTTCAACTATTATTCCAAGGTCTTTAACGGAGCTTACTGATAAAATGGGCTTCAGGCGATTGTCGGTGTAAATTGGCTTGTCTACTTCATTTTGGTTGTACGTCATGATTCGAAACTTATCCCCGTTTAATTCCATGTTTTGAGAGTGGACCCATTTGTATGCAACGTCCAAGTCAGTTTGCAGGTCTGTCTGGTTTTGTGAATTTCTTCCGAACACTAGCTTAGTACCGCCAGCATAAGAAGATATTGAAGACTGGAGGGGCAATCCGTGTAGTGGTGCAATGAATAAAACGAACAAGATCGGACCCAGAATAGTTCCTTGAGGTACCCCAGATACCACGTTTCGAGGGCAGCCTAAGCAGACGTCAGCTCGAACGGCTTGTGTGCGGTTAGTGAGGAAATCTCTGATCCAAGAGTAAATATTTCTTCCCACCCCTAGTTTACTTAAATAACTTAGCAGTAGAATATGATCCACTTTGTCAAATGCTTTAGCAAAGTCCAAGTATATAACATCTACGCAATCGCTATGTTGTAGTCCCTCTATAACGTCGTCAAAGTGCTGAATCTATTGTGCCTTGTGTCACAGTGCTAAAGTGGGCACGAAAACCATGCTGCTGGTATTATTGAATATGTCACCACAGTTACAACTCCCATATTGGGATGTGAATGATGTGGATCCGACTGGACGAATTCAACGACGGTTCTCTAAAATGCCCGTAGGGTTCTAAAAGAACTCTTACGGAAACGCCTGGCCGAGCCACAAGTCAAATAAAAACGCGTTATATCCCAAAAGTCCGACCTGATCCAGGCCCTACAAAATAATAAACTCCATTCTCCCCAAGATTCCTGTCCACACTTGGCTTTTATCCACGAATAAACCACGCGACATTCCCGGGTAACAGAAAATAAAGAAGTGTGTTAAACACTGTCTTGGTCAGCCTTCCAAAATTGGTTGTCAGGGTTTTATGTGGAATATATCAGATTCGGAAGGGAGGTCGTCAAAAACTCTGAGGGCCTTCTAGAAAAACTTAATTTCTTGTCACGATTTAGGTTGTCCTTTTTGTTCTTACTCATCCACAGTAAATGTTTTTTATCCACGTCAAACAATAGCTATCATACATTTTCAACTAGTCTTTTTTTCTTACGCTGCGCGAAATATGGTTTACGTTCTCCACTTCAGAGGGAGCTTTGTGAGTCAGCCTCTACCAAATACATTGCCGATTGGGTCGATTCCTTTTCATTGGAATATAATGCGTTTATGTTGTTTTTTGGTCATTCTATCAAAATCTCATATGCAATTTAAGTCAGACTTGGACAAGTCTTTGACTAAAATTCCGGATCAACCTTATATTCAAGGATTAGCCAGATCAGCCAAATCCAATTCGTTGGTCGATCAAATAATATATTTAAATAAAAGTCAAGTATAATAAATAATATTCTCGTCTTCAACTGCTGGGATTCCGGTCCCGGTAGCGGTAAGGAAGTCCGCACCAAAAAAAAAAATTAGCAAGGCATCAGTAATAAAATTGCAAATAGCGAAATTACAGTAATTCGTTCCTTTCTTCGAAAAAGAAACTGTAATTCCATTCCATTTTAAAATTGTGTAATAATAACGACTCAAAAGCTAAAAGAATTACTCGTTAAACGTTCTTTTTCAGCTTCCAGGCTTCCAGAATGGCCTTCAAAATTTCGTTTTCGTGACAACTGAGGAAAGTTAAGGCTCAACAGAAATTCCCATTTTTGTTTTTTCATCTAGCGCATTATGAACAATGAAAGGGTTAAAATGGTGCTTGCTCTTAACTACTCTGCGGGTGTTCTTGGTTTTAAGTCTTGTTGCATTTGCTACTTTATTGTTTACATCTTCTCCATCAAATTCCTTTTGACTGAACACCTGATTCAGTGCAAGTGTCAAGTAAGAAAAATCCTTTTTGGGCTTGAGTATGATGCATCAAGTTTCCAAAGCCTCCACATCTTCACGGCTGAAGGCACAGGCTTCTAACAAGGAAGCTTTACCGGATTGATGTCTAATATTGCTTTTACATCATGACTTTTGCCACATTGTTTTAACAATTATTACCCCATCCAGGGTCCCAATCTTGACCCCTCAAATCATTATAATGCAATGCATTTTGAAAAATTGTACCAAGATTAAATGTCAATGCTCATTATTGGAAAATTTCGACACAAGTCTTCGAATGTTGCGCGTTAAGACTGTTTGAAACCAAAAACACAACTTCTTTAGAGAAGTATGGTCTGGATGGGGGCAAGGCCATAAAATATTGGTCAGTAAAGTCTTAGGAAAAATAACGAGTAACGCCATCACATTTTTTTTTCGAGTAACGCTTTGTAACGTTCTGGAGAGGCGAGACAAGGAAGGTGAGAATGCTGAGTGAGTGTATTTCACGAGTACAACCGACAGCATACACGTTCTCTCATAAAGGTAAGATTTCATAGGCCAGAACCCAACACCTCCCCCCAAGTTGAAGTTGAATAAGTAAAAGAAACAGCAACTAAAGAAAAGGCTTACTGAACAAAAAGTTCAAGGACAATAAACAATTTCATCGTTAAAAACAGCGGAAAAAGCTAAACGAGGGCCCACGAGGTCACCCTGAAAATTGTGAGGGAAAACAAAAACAATAACACCACGAGGTAGTTCGAAGTTTGAGATCGGAAATAAAACATTATTAAAAAATATGATTGATCCCAAGGAATGAGACGTTCCTTCGGGTCCGCCCACTGCGACGGGGAGAGAGAGGGGGCTTTTCAATAAATGTGTCATCCGGATCAGGCGGAGGCACAGAGTGGTCCAAACGTAAAAACCGGCGATTCCGACAATACTCCCCGCACGGAGTGTGGACACGGTAAGAACGACCATTATCCAGCCGTTCGAGGATCACACCCCCAGGCCTCCAGTCACCAGAGATGCAATCCTGGACCAAGACACAAGCCCCGACGGGTAGAGCCTCCAAATCTTGCCCCTGATCACGGTTGAGGAAACGCTCCAAGGAGCGTAATCTGGCGGTGGCAAACTCCGGAGAGACAGGTGGTGATTGCTCGCGACAATCAGGCAATTGACCCCGCAAGTCGCGTCCGAAGAAGCCATGCGCCGGGCTAAACCCGTCAGACCGTGGAATAGAACGCCAAGCAAGTAAAGCTGCACGAAACTCTTTTTCATTCTGGTCCACCTTCTTCAAAAGTGTTTTCATGGATTTTACAACCACCTCTGCCAAACCGTTGCTTTGGGAGTTATATGGAGATGACGTCTCGAATCTGATGTTATGCTTGCGGCAGAAATCCTCGAATTCCCCGCGGACTTGTGGCCCATTGTCACTTTTCAGATATCGCGGAAAACCGACGTCGCAAAACCACAGAAACAGAATGTCACAAACTGTGGAGGTCGACAAATTCCGCAACCATGCCACAAATGGAAGGCCACTGAAACGGTCAACCATAAGAAGGTAGTGGATCCTGTCAATCTTGAATAAATCGACTGAAACCTTCTCCATGGGGAATGCGGCAGCCTCCGGGAGGAGGGTTTCCTTTGGAAGCGAAGGCAAGTGCTTAAGGCATGAGACACACCCTGCTACCTTATTCTTAACATCGTTTTGCATTCCAGGCCACACATATAGCTGCCGCGCCAAGGCAGCCATCTTGTTCATCCCTGAATGGGAAGCATGAAGCATGTCAAGAAGTCGAGAACGAGCCGGACGAGGAATCACCAGTTTCATGCCATGAAGCAAGATCTGGTTTTCAACGCGAAGCCCATCAAGCAGAGGTAAAAATGTAGACAAGTGGCCAGGCAAAGGGTGAGGGCAGCCGGCACGCACGTGATTGCGCAAGTCAATGTACTCGTCGTCCACGTTGTGAGTTACAAGGTCAAGAGCCGGGTCATCGATGTCAATTGCAGCGCAGACGTCAATGTCGAGGTCATTATCCGCTGGGAAAAACGGCGCCCTGCTCAAGGCATCCGCAATGCAATGCTTCTTCCCAGCAGACCACTCGACAGAGAACACGTACATCACAAGGCTTTCTCTCATGCGTTGCAACCTGTCATTGGTTAGGGAGGCAAGTGGCTTCTCAAATATTCCCACCAACGGTGACAACTTTGAAGCCGCGAAGTCCCCTGAGATAAAAGTGACACTTCTGAATCGCCCATAAGATCGCCGAGCACTCCAGCTCTATCGTCGCGTAGTTTTTCTGGGCCGGGGACAAGGACCTCGATCCGCACTGGATAAGCCTGGGTTGACCCCGCAAGTCTCGTTGAAGCAGAGCATACCCTAGCCGATGCAAATGGGAAGCGTCGGTCAGAAGCTCAGTCTTCAATGTTGGATCAAATGGTTTCACAACCGCGGGGGAACATAACAGATCCCAAGCCAATCAGAATTCTCTGTCATGCACATCGAGCCAAGTGAATGAATTCTTCTTCTGCAGGAGCTCTCTCATCCTCACTGTAGCGTGTGCCAAATCTGGCAAAAAGTGGCCAAGCTGGTTAGCCAAGCCCATGAACGATCGGAGCTCCGTGAGGTTAGTGGGGGCAGGAAACTGTGCAGTGGTGGCCACCTTGCTCGGGTCAGGCTTAACTCCCTCAGGGCTCACGACAAATCCAGCGAATTTCATCGTTTGTCCAACCATTACTTCAACAGCGAAAGCATAATGCCGGCGGTTCTGCATCGCCCCAGAACCTCCCGGAGACGGACAAACAACAGCTCTCTTATTGGCGCTTGTATCAGCTTGTCATCCACAATTTTCAGAAGGTATTCAAGTCCACACACTGCTTCATGTGACCGACGGTTAAACTCTTCGGAGCTGGCATCCAATCCCATTGGGGCCACGTTATAACGATGTTTGCCCCGTGGAAGTAAAAATGCAGTGAGGAGAGAGCTCTCGTAGTCCAGCGGGACCTGGAAATATCCATGAACGGCATCGAGTTTAGCAAACCACCGGGAATCCGGCGCTATTTGCCTAATGAGATCCGGTGAAGAGAAAAACGGATGAACAGGGCGTTTGACAATCTTGTTGAAAGTCCGATAGTCCGTAACAAGGCGCGCCTTTTTACTCCCAGACTTCTCAACAAAGTGGGCCGGAGACGTCCATTCAGTTGGTTCCCTGCACGGTGTTATAACATTGGCAGTGAGCAACTCGTCAATCAACTTGTCCGTCATGCTCTTCATGTGGATGGGCACCTGACGAGCCGCTGTCACCTGACACGGCTTTACAGTGATGTTAGGGTCCAGGTGAATCTTCATCTTAGGGCCTTTGATGGTTCCAGATGCCTCGCCAAGAGAGTCAACAAGCACATCAAGGAAGTCTTGCTTGACTTTTTCGACTGTATCCACCTCCACATCGTCCGTCACTCCATTGATGCATGGAAAATCCGGGGGCAGGATATCTAGCGACATCATGTCCTGGAAACTAACGAGCATGGGACCTGTCAAATCCGGGGACACCACGGCTGAGATAGTGATCGGTATTCCTTTGGATGTCAATATAGTTAGATCTACAGATCCTGCATTGGTGATCTCCGTTCCATTGGCCGCAGTCAGACGCGTCCTAGAAGGCGTTGGCGTGATTCCCAGGGGCAATAATGAACCGGGATAGACGGTCTGAGTAGCTCCCGTGTCCAGGATGGCGAGCATCGATCGCAATGCTCCAGACCAAAACTGGCGCACAAGCGTGGCCGTGGGAGTTTTTGGGATGGGGTCGGCCACCATAGCAGCTTTGACCCTGGAAATCCTGGCATTCGACGGGCTCCCGTCTGACCTGTCATCAATGCGACGCTAGGTTTCCCATCCGCGACCACAGCTGCCGCCAGAAGGGCTCCTTCCTCTTTCTCTGCTGGTGGATTGTTCACCACGGTTCTGGTCCCGAGACCAACTTCTGTCTCGGCGACCACGACGAGGGCAGTCCCTGGCGAAATGTCCCCCTTGCCCCGCAGTCATGACAGGCAACACCCCCAATGTGACACTGGTCCCTGGAATGTCCACGTCGTCCACACCCGCCACACTCCGCGCTGACTGCCGAGATGGTGTGGGTGGGGATGGCCTGCTCGCGAGTCTCCCTTGCTGCCTCGAATGCCGTCGCTGCGGCCAGAACGCCCTCCAATGTGGGATGGTCAATCTCCAGGAGTTTGATAAACAGATCGGTCTCGTGTTTGCATGCCAAAATCAAACTGAACATGTATTGTTCATCCACAGTCATTTTATCAAGCTCAGCCTCATCTCTGATCGCCCGCATCTGACTGTAATAATTGGATAACTTCTGAGTCTTTGCCTTCTTCATTTGCTTCCAGGTTAGACGTCTCCGGAACAGTGGATGGATTTCCAAGAATTGGTCCTCAAGCGTCTCGAAATAGGCTTCGATCGTGAGATTGCTGGCCAATCTAGTTTTCATGGTAATCACAAGCTCCCCTTCCATGCGGCTGATGAAAAACGACTTTTGCTCCTCAATATCCAAGGTGCCCATGTTAGAAGCATTGTAATAAGACTTAAATTTATCCAGCCAGGCTCTCATCTCGGGCGGGGTTGATGAGATGGTCAAAATAGGGGGACGCAAGTCGCTAGCGACACGGAATAGGACTTGGCGAGTCACTCCGCCATCCTGACGGTCATCTCTTATCCTCGTCTGGTCCGCGAGTGCTGCCCGCTTCATTGCAGATGCCCCCAGTCGAGCAACGATGACAAACTGAGTTGACATTTCTGTCATGACCTTGTCCTTCATTGATGCCTCCCCAGGATCTAAGTCCACTAACTCGTCAAGAGTTCCCCTATGGTGGCAATACGACCCCTTAACGTCCTGGTCGCTTCACAAATCATTTCATTGTCAACCTCGTCCCCCACGGTGAGTTCTTCCATCATGTTCCTTTCCCGGGTGAAGTGACCTCGATGTGTCCTTATAGACAACTTGATTGAGGACGTCATGATGACAGCCTAGTCCCTTTGACAGACGGTTTCCTAACTTGGAACCCTACCTTCGGACCGGACTCTGGTGTCTTCACTTGTCGGTGGGCAGAAACAGTTGTGTGCTCGTGGGCGTGGCAGCTAGTGTGGCTGTGGTTAGGGGCGTGGTGTCTTCCATCCGTTTTGACGGCTCAAACCGATTGTGTCATGTAACGTTCTGGAGAGGCGAGACAAGGAAGGTCCTTTCGTGTTTGACAGAGAATGCTGAGTGAGTGTATTTCACAAGTACATCCGACAGCATACACGTTCTCTCATAAAGGTAAGATTTCATAGGCCAGAACCCAACACGGTTGTGTGAGGAATTACTATTTTTGCCCAAATTAATTGTAACTGTAATTCATTCCTTTTATTAAGGAACGACTAATGCCCTGATAATTAGTGACCCTGGTCACAAAATGTCCGAAAAAGAAATGGCTTTCATGGCATGTCATGAGTAGTTCATTTTGTTCATTTAGAAATGCAAAGCGTTGCAAATAAGGGCCTCATTAATACGTGACCATAAATAATGTCTCAAAAACCTCCGTGCACCCTCAGTCGTTGGAAGGACTTCTCATAACAATGATATTGTAATGAATCAGGGCACATTTATTGAAAAAAAGATTGCCACAATACTCTGTCAAAAAAGCAGCTCATTTCTCAACGATAGTGTACCGATTGATGAAAATTATGGCTGATCATTCATTGCCATAGTCACTGGAAAAGAGGTTCAAATTCACCCAGTTAGGATTGTCCGACTTCAGATCCAATTTATACACCCTGTTGTACCGTGACCAGGACTGCGGAATATGACCGAGAAATGGAAAAATGTACAAAAAGCGTTTCCATTGAAATATGTATCCTCTCATAAAAGCCTCTGGTGTATCCAAATATCGTTTGCGCTCCCAAATCGAATTTGGTTGAGATAAATCGAGGGTGTAGGCTTGATACTGTTCCGAAGAACCTCCACCAGAACATAAGACGTGATCACGGTGACTCAGTCGAACGTGTCCACAAAGAGTGAATTCAATTGCAACTGGATAATCGGCCAATGGATGCCACACCATTTGATCAGCATAAATGATTTCGACATTGCGTAATTTTGAATTGCTGCTAGAGTCAAATCCGCCCACAACAACCACACCTTTGCCAGAGATCGATGCAACTCCAAATGCTCGTCTACTGTGCAACATGGGTGGCCCATCAACCCAATCATGGCCATTATGCATTTCCACACTGTCGAGAGAATTTGCATTGGGCCAGTTTGAGGATCCACCCAATAAGACAGGCCTCAAACCCAGAACTACGAGTGCCCCCTGTATATGTGGTTGTTTCAAGGACGAGAATGGAAGCCAATCTGGTGCACCTATAGAATGAGACTGGTGATAATTTGGGACCAAATGAAAAAAAATGTTAAAGCAGAACATGAGGCCAGTTTTAGACTGTCACAAACTCTTATGAGCCGAATAAGTACTAACACTAGCCTGAGTTGTAGGTCCAAAATCAATTTCAAGGACGTCATTCTGAATGACATGCCACAATTGCAAGCGTCTCGTAATTTCTCGTAATTTGGTTTCTTTCTTCTTTAAAAGACTCAAACATCCCAAGATCAATTGGTTTCAACACTTTGATTCGTAAATTGAAGAGTCATTTCATTCAGTCTTTCATTCATTGCCAATTCAAATTCATGAAGCGAGATGCAAAACTTGCAAGGCATGTGGCATAAAAAATCGTTATTTTGTTGGAATTGTGGGCTGGAGTCAAATAAATATGGTTTCATATACTAGAGACTAGTTGGAAAAATTTACAAATAGTATTCAATTGCCAAACTTATACATTGCCGTGGTACCTAAGGGCCAGAATAGACATGATTGGCAGTACTCTGGGCAAGAAACAATTCCATCCTCAAATTGGGTAAGTTGTCGGATTCCGGTTGTCGAAGGCATTGAAATTGATTGCAAGTTGTCCATATCAAAAGGCTTGAGCTCACCTCGAGTGGGTAAAGCCATATGTATCTCTAAAAAACGTGAGAGCATATGTTCAATAATTAATCCAAAAGTCTGACTTGCTCGGATGAATTCATGAGGCAAAGCAAGGCAAACCTGGTATGATCGAAACGTAAATTTCAAATAAACGCAATGAACAGCCTTTTTCTTTGATTTAATCAGTTTTCCCAAAAACGCAACTTCACGTCGAATAACAGTTTCTTTTGGTTGCGCTTAACGCGCTTTGTTAAAAGTAATATCTACCAAACAAAAGGACAATTTTGTCTGAGAACATTGCAAAGTCAGAGTACCAAAAGGACCCACTTTGTTGTGCATAACATAATCTGCTTCAAACTCTTTGACAACCTGCTAGTCATTCAATTTCAACCCATACTGCACCAATTTATACACCTATTTTAATAAAATTTTATTGCGGTAGATAATATCATTAGATCTAATCAAAGCTTATTATCATCAAATTGAAAGTTTTGTAAAGAGATCATTTAATGACACATAAGCATAGAACAAAGACTTGACGACAGCTTGTTGTCATCAATGTTGTTCTTACCATCAGACGCAATCTTCGAGAAATATAAAGAGTTGGTCAAATTGAGCCCCCTGCTTATCTGTTGATTGACAAAGGGCATATGTTCGCTCTTGTTGTGAGAAAATCTACGCTTTCTCCATGTTTGCATCTCAACTTGACATTACTGCAGATTGATGTATGATTGCAGGTACTACGTTTTGCAAAATTGTCATGAGACACCGTTACATTAGATTAAAAGTGAAACTTTTGCGTAAATGGCATTTGAAGGCAATAAATAAAGAAATTTGTTCATATTAGCATATAATGGGGTTCAGAAATATTATAATTAGCTTTTCTCGTGTGAATCTAAGTTAAAGCTACCTGTCCCAGTTTGTTTCGGGGAAACCGTGTTCTTGCATAGCTGCCATTTCGAAAGAAATGATCCAATTACAAGTGACCATTTACTTGAGCCAATTTTAAATTTTCACTTGTTTCAACAACAATACCTTTGACCTTTCATCAAAGTGGTAATTCACTGCTCCTTTTATGAAATCACTTATTTTCCTTATGGCGTTTTGTTAAATATAATAGAACGATAGTTCGTGTTATATGAATTTGCTACTTTAAGGTAAATTTTTGCTTTATCTGCAGAGCCTAAAGCAATCATAATTGAATCACCTCAGGGCACATTTATGCTCTTCAGATTTGAATGGCATTGGACAAAATATTTCAACTTCCTAAAATATACTTGTCTGCATTAATCTATCTGATTGGTTCAAGCAAAAAAGTCACGAGTAATGCGTCATTACTTGAAATTTAAAATACGCGACAAATCTAGCTCTAAAAAGCAGAATGTCAGTCAAAATGATATTCGAGTAAATGAGAAAAAATACGGGATGCGTTTCTTTCCGTCTGATTTAGTTCCTGTGACGAAGAGATTTTAGTTACTCATTACCTTGTGACAAGGTTGCAGAGAGGTTTGGTAGAAACGCACCCTCATTCCTGTGGTTCCACTGTTCAAGGCATTGCTGGGTGGTATTGAAATTGGTAATAGCCTCACAAGCAAGCAAATGGCATCGAATCCCTGAACACGTGTTCTTTTGATTCTCAGTCAAACAAAGAGCAAAAACTGTTGCCATTGAAATCCTAATAAATAAAAAAGGTTGAGATTGTAAAACATTAGCAATCCTTATCCGTCATAAAACCTATTAATAACCATTTTTAAGATACCGTGGTAATAATATGGAAGGATCCCAATTTGGAACACAACTCAAAGGTACGATGACGGACGATATGCTTTCCCTTCTTGGGAACCACGAACCTTGCATTTTATTCCGCACGGTTTTTGTGCATGCATTACCATCAGAAATCAGAATTCATATGATTCCGAGCATGGATGCCTTGTCGCCGCGCGACCTGGCTTTAAATGCCAATCATCTCGTCAGTTCTGCCACAATGGTTTCAGTCATTGGGAAAAGACTTGTCGGATCAGAGGTGAAAATTGCTTCAGAAGGTTCAAAGGATTTGTGCTGTTTCCATCGTCGCTGGGGGCCAAAGCTTTTTGGTGGATTGCCCCATACACGTTTGACTAAACTCGACCCATAAAGCGTCTGAGCAGGGGAATATCCGAAGTCGTCTTTGGGCGATGTGTGAATCCCCAAGAGAATCCTTGGGAGATGGTAAAACCAATTGACTCCCGCCGTACGAGCGCGTAAGGCATCTTTGAGTTGGCGGTGATGTCTTTCAACCAAACCATTGGATTGGGGATGGTAAGCCGTAGTGTGGTGGATGGAAAAACCAAGGAATTTAGACAGGTTGTACCAACGAGCTGAGGTGAATTGGGCACAGCGATCCGATATAAAGGTATCTTGTAGTCCATAACGTGACACCCAGCTGGACAAGAAGAGGGTTCTAGCACACGACTCGGACGAGATGTTTTCCAAACGAAAAACCTCTGGCCACCAAGAGTAGGAATTGATGATGGTTAGCAGGTATTGGGCGTTATTGGATACCTCCAGCAGTCCCACCAAATCAACGTGAATAACTTTGAAGCAGGCCGATCGAATATCCATGTGTTCAACGGGCAATTGAGTGTGTCGGGAGACTTTGGCCTTTTTGACATGCCAAACTTTCTCGTGCCCACCGAGTAACATCTCGATTTAAACCATGCCACACGTAGAATTTGGATATCAAGCCTTTACTGGCACGTATATTCGGATGAGAAATTGAGTGGAACACCTAAAAATATCTCTCCGAAGAGCAGTGGGGATCCATGGACGAGGTGCACTGGACAAGACGTCACACAAGAGGCGAGTTCCAGGGATAAGTTTGATCTCGGCCCAGACCTTAGCCAGCCAAAGCCATACAGACAGCTGAGAGTTCTGGGTCTTTCAGTTGAGCTTCTAGGATCGATTGTGGCAAAATCGCGGGTGCAGGTAATAAGGTAGTGATGCGTGACAATGTATCAGCCACCACGTTTGATTTCCCCGAAATGTGCTCAATGTTTGTTGTGAATTCCGATGTCAACATAAGCTGACGTTGTTGACGTTTGCTCCAGGGATCCACCGTTTTTCGAAAACGCAAACTTTAGGAGCCAATGATCCATGAAAATGGTCAGGTTCTGTCCCTAAACAAAATGACGGAAATGTCGAATGGCTAAATAGATTGCGAGCAATTCTAGATCGTAGGTCGAGTATTTTCTTTCGGGTTCTGTCAACTTTCGGGAAAAGAAAGCCAGAGGCTGCAAGCGATTCTCAACCCATTGCTCCAGCACAGCCCCCACCGCTCTTTTGGAGGCATCCGTTGTCAAAGCCAAAGGGGCCGAACTGACAGGGAAAGTATCAGTAGCTTCAATTTTGTTGGCTAAGGGCATAATTCCTTGGGCGCTAATGGAAATTCCCAAAAAGAGTAGCTGAGATTGGCCAAAAAGATACTTCTTGCGATTCAGAACTAGACAGTTGGCTGACAATCGTTGGAAAAGCATATGGAGGTGTTCCTTATGTTCATGGGCCGATGCACTGGCCACGAGGACGTCATCTAATTACACGTAGGTAAAAGGCAAATCTCCCACCACCAAATCCATCAAACGCTGGAAGGTTTGAGCGGCATTTTTCAAACCAAAAGGCATTTGAAGAAATTCAAAAAGCTTAAAAGGTGCCCTGACGGCGGTCTTCCCCACATCATCCAGATGCATGCGGATTTGATTGTTCCCTCGGACGTGATCAACCTTGGAGAAATTGTTACAACCAGCCAAACCATCGGCGAAATCTTGGATGTGGGGGACCGAATAGCGATCCGGGACAGTTATATCATTCAACCGCCTGTAGTCTCCCACTAAACGCCAGCCCCCGTCAGCCTTGGGAACAACGTGGGTGTGTTGGACGATGACTGGCAACATATCTTCATCTTTAACATGGCCTTGAACTCGACCTTGGCCGCTTCGAACTTATCTCCAGCCAAACGACGGGGCTTTGAATAAAGGGCCGACCTTCAGTGTGAATAAGATGGAATACGTTGTGTTTAGGTCTGGCATCACCAAAAGTGGGTTCAAGAAATTCGGGATAGTCGTCCAGAATAGCCGAAAACATACAAGTGGGCGTAGTAGTCACAAAAGACAGTGCCGGGGCGTTTGATTGGCTCAAATGGCCCAAAATACATCGCCTGGATTGTTGGCCATACAATCGATGCTGCAGGAGATCAATGACCAGATTGCTTGCGCAGAGAAAATCTGCGCCCAGAATAGCTTGATCCATGTTCGTGAGGTAGAAAGTTCATCAATATGAATGGTTCCCCAACTGGACATTGCAAGCTTTAGTACCGTAGGAAAGAATAGTTGAACCATCTGCGGCAGAAAACATGTGACAATGGCGAAGATCGCATACTTTGTGGTACAGCTAGGACGCTAACGTGTGTACCAGAATCGACAAAATAGGATTGATTATTGAGTTTACTTATTACAAATAGTAAATGGCCACCGAGCTGATTTTAGATTGTCCAAAAGTGCAGGATGGCTCACAACAAAAAGCTCTTGGTCCCCACTTACGATGAAGTCTGCACCAACCTGAAGTGACAGGACACTCCTCTATGAATGATCCTGGAGACTTCTCGCGAATTGCCGAAATCGTAACGTTGGAAGCAATCAAATGGTAAGCCAGTGCTGACAACTCACGTTGAGGAGTACTTTCCAAGGTTGGAATCAGGTGTGGCCTGAGTTTGGCGGGTAACAGCTCAAAAAAAATATTGTTAAAGAGGACACAAGGATTGTGCTTCTCGATGAGAGCCAACATGTCGTCCATGAGTTGGGAGGGTTGTCGATCACCCAAAGGAGCCATGTTCAAGAGCAACTTGGCCGTACAGTAAGGGGAAAGTGTGAGAGTTGACAAAAACCTTTCCTTTAATACAGGATATTTGTTCTTCACAGGGGAATCATAGATCAAATCCACCACTCTCTTGGCGGAATCGTGGTCTAGAGCAGCCACCACGTAGTAATACTTGGTCTCGTCGAGGCTGATATCACGTAACACGAACTACGCCTCTGCCTGAGCAAACCTCACCCTGGGTTGTGCTTACCAGAATAAGGGGAGTTTGACTGAGACGGCACCTAATGAGGGCTTTGTGGACTCCAGTACCGAAGAAGGATCCAAAGGGGGTTTATTCTCAGTCATGATGAAGTCTAATTCACTCAACATGTGGAAATTGTTGGGGTCACCATTAAAGCGTATTGACTATAGCTTTGTTTTAAGAAGAATGTATTTCATGTGGGGAACTGCAAATAAAACAAATCAAGTGCGAGCAGGAGTAATCCACCACAAGGAGCAATGTTTAGGCGCCACATATGGAACTAGTTTGCAAGTGCCTGGAGTGTTTTGCGATCCTCATCCAAGAGAGGTTTCTCCTGCTTGTTGCTTCGATGATTTACGTGCCACTTGACAGAATTATGTCCCATCGCCCACGTCATTCCATGGTCAAAGACCAGCTTTTGTGCCTTGAAGTTTGCATTCAAGCTCCCATATGTGGTTGAGAGTTGATCGCAGTAGGTCGTCTCCGACTCCTCCATATGAATGCCCGTTCAGGGTAATTCGTCATGGGGACAAGACTTGCGTCATTGATCTTAACGGCCAAATGAAGACAGTTTGTGCGGATTGTCTTAAGCCTGCTTCTACTGGTAAAAATCCCACTTCAACCAAATCAGGTCGTGTGGTGCGACCTATTGATAGATTTCAGGCTGATTGAAATGTATATCTGTGCATGCCGCATGTTAATCCTTATTTTTGGAAGGGGGCTGTGTAGCTCCTGCTCGTTTTCCTGCATGCTTTCCCAAGTTTACGTGTGTTGTAAGAGAAGAAATGAAATTCATTCTCACGATCACTTATTACTAGTCTACAAGCTTTATTCTTCGCGACTCTGGAAATCTAAGGGATTACATCCCGTAACGTTCCTATCGTGGTTTGCCAGGAATTGAAGGGGGCTTGTTCCGTACACAATGGAAAACATCGTCCTGTTATAATATGAATAATTGATGTACATTATGGACGATAGTTCACGGAACGGTGTTTATCACAATGTCTAGAGAAAATGTATATCAAAGTCTTGCAAAAACTACAAAATTGTTGGATTTCCCGACGTGCACCGGGTCTGGCGGTGAGATATCGACCAAGTGCCACCCCAATGCTCGTAGAGACGTCCTATCCATTATAAGTAGCCTCTCCAGCCCTTCATTGCTGATATACCAATTCTTGGGAAGTTGTAAAATATTGGAGACACTCCCAAGGAGCTGAGTCTCAGAAATTGATCCGATGCACTGTCGCAAACCCTAGACAATATTCCCGTGGATATTATGAGAAATGAAGAGAATCTAAGAATATAAGAAATCCCATCCCCGATAATTGCTGTCACCAAAATGCCCTTGACTACGAAATATGACCAAACTCTTTGTGGACAAGTGTGAAATTGATGAATCCTTTACGTTCAGGAAGGTGGTGGACAGATGTCTCCATAACCCATGGTTTACAGGAAAGCTGACACATTCAACCATAAACTACCGCGACAACCCGTTTAGCCTCAATGAGGAAGAGGCGGAAATTAACGTGGTACAGGAAATTTAACGAAACAGGAGTCACATTTTGGATCTCGAGGAGAGAAGTCAGTTTTTTAACTTCTCTGAGGAGGAACTACCTGCCATTGCTAAATGCTGGGACTTTGCCATTGTTGTAGTGCCAAGAAGCTGGAACTGTTTCGAAGGACAGAGATCATCTTTGTTTGGGAGTTGGAGACCCAGAAGAAGAAGCCGTTCGGAAGAGTAAGAGGACCTAACAAGTGCCGAGTTTGAGTAGGGCACTTCGTCACTCTGTTAATGGACCTTCAATCCCGTAGAGTGGACGTCATCTGAGCATCTCCTTTGGACCATCTCGCCAGACATCGAGCAATAATTATCAACCCATTGTTTCATTTGTGAATATCTCCTTTTTTATTGGCCCAACAATTCCCTCACTTTTCTTACCGGAGCAAGACAGCTGATTGGCGGTGTGTTCTTTGATGAATAAAGTAGATTGAACTGTACAGTTTGCCTTGAAGAGTAGCCTAGATTTCCCAGACGACCGAGATTGTGCTGGCATCGTAGGGAGTAGAGGTAGCAAGTGATTTGAATTCAACTGTATTTAAAGTTCATCACTCTTGTAGCAGAAATCGGTAGTCAGACTCTAGAGTAGAGGTCAATTGTGATAGACGCATTTAGACAAGGATAGTGACCACATTTTGCAAGATAGTTAGCCTTGAAGATTGGCCCTGGTGTATGTCAGACAACCGAGATAGATCTGTAACCGTGGGGAGTGGAGGTAGCTAGTGATTTGAATCCTTAGTCAATTGATGATTGTTTGAGGCCCTGATAAAGGAAACTCGAGCAATTGATTGTATGCCCTCGTTAGGGTTATGACCGGAGGCCTTAAGATAGGTCTAAGAAATTTAAGCGCTTGTACTAGGTGCTCTACATCTTTGAGAGCTATCAAGGTATTTTTACTTAGCGCTTGGGGCAAGGGTTCCATGCGTTCGATCACCAAGGGAATTCAATAAGTCAGGACCTGTCACCCCTGGCTGGTGGACGGAACAGTGCTTTCTTGAGTTTGAATGAATGCAAGGCTTTGAACATTGTCGGAGCCAATTTTCCGCAACCCGTCCCTGTAGTCAAGAAGAAATTGAATTCGGGTGAAGAAGCTGTTGTGGATGAACTTTTCAATGATTAGACGCGTTTTTGGTCTTCAAGTTCATTTGCTACCATCACGTATCATCAACAAATCCATCCATCCATATGGACATCACACGACATTGGCAACAAACGAACACTTGCTTTCCAAAGGAATGTTTGTTGTCCTTAAGAACCCACAAACCGAGTTCTGGGATAGGGGCGGTAATTTTGAAATGCTCTCCCCTCAGGGTTCTTTTGTAATCGCAAGTGGGTATTTTTCTTTGGCGAAATTGACGTTTGTAAGAGAATTGACATGACAAGGTGACAATACCTACCTTTGAAGCCTTTTGTGATGCTACTTTTTCCTATTCTTTCGGTATTATTTACTTTGACTTTTAAAACCTCATGGTAGTTTGAGAGCTTCCAAAGGGGGAGATGGAGTGACTTCAATTATAAGGTTTCGTGTCGAGTCTGATAATGTTTCCCGTACACTACTTCGTCCATCATGCCACCTCATATGCTTCCCAAATCCCTTACTATTTATTCGACTTTGGTTATTGGTCGGACCAAGACTTCTCCTCCACTTCTGAGACGTGTATCCAAGTCTTTTAATATCTTTTGTTTGACATCATTCCGATGCCATAAAATGGATAATGCATATTTGGGCCATCTCTAATGATTTCGTTTATGCTTAGAGCATACATTTCGATTCGTTCCGGCCTATTCCTTATTGACGGATGCTTCCAGATTGAAGGGCTTGAAGTGATGTTAATTAAATGATGTTATCACTTCAAGATACTAAGTTCGAATGTTTTTATTTTCATTTCACGACACCACAACGAGTACATGTTATTTTATCACGAGTATAATTCAACACCTCCCGAACACTCCGCCACAGGGGCTCCCCGCCCAGATCCGGACTAACCGGGTCGATATCTATCTGGTGGCCGTGTACAGCTTCCGGCACGCGTCACAGCCCAGTTGGGAGGATGAGAGCCGTCAAAAACGGCCGGTTTCAAACGGTCAATTGAGACCCACCTTCAACAGCCATCCACATCCAGTAAGAAAGCTTCACGTCGGTCTTGCGCACAACATGGAGTGGCGGTGACCATGGTGACGAGGATTTCTGAATTATGCCCGCCTTGAGCATCTTGGCAAATTCGGTCTTGGCAACCCGGAGATTCTCCTCGTCCAAGCGTCTAGCGCCGGCGAACACAGGTGTACCGTCAGTGGGGACGAAATGCCGCACACCATGGGCAACAGAGGGTGCACTGAACTTGGGCGTAAGAACCTCAGGAAATTCGTTTAGGATTGACTCATAGGGTGTCATCCAAAGAGGCCTCACGTGAGCAAGCAACAGCGGGATTGAGGGGTGCCTTGGGGCCGTCACAATCTAAGGTGGCGTGACTGTACCTGTCTACAAGCACCTTGCGGCCGAGGTCAATTGCGAGGTTGTTGGCAATGAAAAAATCCGCGCCAAGGATTGGCCGGGAAACTTCTGCAATAATAAAGTCCTGAACCAAGGACTTGTTGCCAAGCTGGAGTGCGATGCGGCGCTTGCCATGCGTAGCAATGGCAGAGCCGTTGCCTGCTAGCATTTTGCCCCTCAGCATCTGCCCGCGCCGGTCTTGCGGGGTGGCGGGGAACACAGATACGTCCACACCCGAATCAATTAGATATGCTTGCTTGCTGTTGCCGCATGTGACATTCAATGTTCTTCTGCCCCCAGATACCGCGGTGCAAAACCCAGAGCCGTCAGTAAACTTGGAAGGGCGGCGGTGGCGCCGTTCTCGTTTCCCCTCTTCATGTTGTTGGCGCGTGAGTCGCCTCTGCTGCCCCTGTTGTAGTTGTTGCCGGGACTGCGACCTCTAGGTGTCCATGAGCAGGGTGAGAGACATTGCCTTGCTAGTTTTCCCCACCTTGCGTGTGTTGTGTTCCCAGCTATCTGACCCTATCCTTCACAATCTTTGATTGAGTGTTCTAGAATTGTCTGTCTAAATAAAGGCGCCATTAGATCACGAATTGTCCAACTGTTCACCTTCACTCGTACCTTGCCATAAAGACATAACATGGCGCAGTCGGCAGGATGAGAGATGAGAGTGGGGGTGGAAAAATTCAAGGCAAATTATGGAGCATCCCACATGGATCAAATCAACATAACTGAGCAGAAGTCCTATTTATTGGGTTGAATTGAAGGGGAGTTGCTAGCCACGATGACCAGACGTCTCAGAGATGTGGTTAGCATTGAGGATTGTTTCAATGCGCTGGAAACGAGATTCCTGGAGATCTATCCCTTGTTTGGGAGGAGATTGGCTTGGAAGCAAATCAAGAAGAAGCCAAATCAACGTATTGCCGATTTCTACACTCAACTACGGGCTCTGGGAGATGAAGCCGAGTTGGACAAGCTTTCAGTAGACGACATGCATATGTTCGAGGTAATCATGGCATGCAAGCACGAGGGCGACCTTTTCCTGAGATTACTCGAGATAGACGATCCAAATTTGGAAAAAATCATCGCTACGGGCACAGCATTCGAAGCTGCAAGAGACATCCGGGAGTTGGCAGTGCCAACACGCATTGCAGCTGTAACTGAACGAGACTGCGATGGATGTGGTACACTGGGGCATATACGAGAAAGATGTCCATTTAAGAATGTGGTCTGCATCGAATGTGGCAAATTCGGACACATTGCTCGCATTTGCAAATTCCGTAGTGATTCACGGGATCGCAGAGGCATCAGGAACCCTCGGCGAGATCGTGATAGCTCACGGGAGCGAGGAGGCTCTCGAGTACGCGATGGTTCGCGCGAGCGAGAGGGTGGTCGGGAACGTGATTGGTCTGGTGGAAGAAAAGGTAGAGACCGCATCAGGTACTCATACTCACCCGAGCCAAGGCCACGTCAGGACAGAAGCAAGTCGCATGATCGAGTTTCACTTGTAAAGGAAATCATCTCCGCAATCCCATCAGATCAAGGACTGTTTCTCATGACGGAGGGAAAGTCTCCAAAGGTCTGTGTTAGGTGTCGATTTACAACTGGAAACGAGGAAGATATTGAAGCAATTCTAGACACTGGTGCAACTCGCACAGTTTTTCCTGGTCGGCTCTTCCACGGGATATAAATCTTAAGCCTTCTGGAACCAAGCTAGTTGCAGCCAATGGATCTCCTATATCCAATAGGGGGACGGTGGACCTTGGTCTGGCCACGTTGCATACCAATCACTTCACCAAGGTGTTGGCGATCGTTTCTCTGGATCTTCACGGTTCCATGTTGATTAGTTTTGGTGACATGGTAGCAATGGATCTCCTCCCGGCTGATTTTCCGTGTGTTCGGGGCGTGAATGACGGCAGACACTGGGATACTGTCTCTAGAATCAAAGGAGATTTTAGTGACGTATTACTCGAGGTAGATACAATTAAAAAAATTCAAGATGATTACCTGGACGTCTTGGTGGACTCATTGGGAGAAGCATCCGGAACAATTAAAGGACCGCCCATGAAGATCCATCTTGACAATTCTTGGAGTGGTGTCGAAAAGCAGGCATACGCCTCTTGCTTGACAAGCTAGCTATTGGCCAGACCATGAAGTTTGCTGGATTTGTAGTAAGCCAAGACGGCGTTTGCCCTGACCCCGCAAAACTTTTATCCATAAGCAATTTCCCAACCCCAAAATCCATATCCGACCTTCGCTCATTTCTCGGGTTGGCCAATCAATTGGGGTCATTCCTACCAGACTTGGCCCATGACACGGTCAGAATAAGAGAACTCCTGAAAAAAAAGAATGCATTTCTTTGGCTAAGCGAGCATGAGACTGAGTTTCAACGTGTGAAAGGCATTCTGTGTTCGCCCTCCATCGTCAAACCATTCGACCCAAAGCTCAAAACAGAACTTTTGACAAATAATTCACGATTACATGGCCTTGGCTATGCGCTCATACAACGTGACGGTTGGGGGAGGCCAAGGCTAATTCAGTGTGGATCAAGATCTCTCTCAGCCGCTCAGAAAAATTATGCCACGATTGAGCTCGAGGCCTCAACTATCCTTTGGTCAGAGGTCAAATGTGATTTTTATCTACGTGGACTCAAAGGATTCAATGTTGTGACAGATCATCTACCGCTATTAGGAGTATTTGAGAAACCTCTTGCTTCCCTGGCAAACGACCAACTGCAGCGAATTAGGGAGAGCTTGGTTTGCTATACCTTTGATGTCACGTGGTCGGCAGGTAAATTATATCACGAAGTGTCTAACTGTTCACCTTCACTCATACCTTGCCTTAAAGACAAAATAGCGTGATACTTGCACAGAGTGGGATCAAGGAGTTGTCCAGAGGAATGGGCTTCAACAATGAGAACTTCCATGTGCTGGGCACGGAGGGCGTCATATTGGGCATCAAAGTCATCAAGGTCACACAAAGGTGCATCGGCGGTGACCGCAGCCACGTGGGGGGTCGTTTTCCTCTGTTGCATGATGTGATCAGCCTGCTCAACAACGTCATCCAGAGAAAAAGAACTGATGGAGCCGACGGAGGCAATGATGGACTTCACATCTGCGGGGAGGAAGTTGTGGACCACATACGCTTTGAAGAACTGCTCAGGGTCGGCTCAAGGGCACGAATTTGACCTACCAAGGATGAGTTGCCAAATGACAAACATCTTCTCATGCTTCTGAACGGGAGTGAGATCGAATGCTTTGAGGACAGCAGCTTTCAGGGTTGGACAAGGATGCGTCGTCAGCTTCAATGACGGCCCAGCACTCGTTGATGGCTCTCTCTGTAAGGAGGCCCCAAAACTTCTGGTATTTGGCCATGTCAGAGGTGATCCTGGGATGTGCATCGTCAAACGCATTTTCAAGCTGACAAATCCACCTAGCCGGTTGAGTTTCCCAAAGTGGGGGCATTTTGAATCTCTCCCTCACGGCTGAAGTCTCCGGGATGACGGCGTTGGTTGGATTCCCGGCATTGGCGGCGGAGAGGCCGGTTACGGCGGCCACGGCGGCATGCCGGGTGTCAAGGGTCTCGGCCTGGGCCTTCTTGATCTCTGCAAGGGCCTCCTCGTTCCGATTGGCCTGGGCCTCAAATCTCTCTTCCTGGCGCCTAGCGTTCTCCGTCATGGTCCTCACAAAACAGGCATGGTGGAGCGTGTGTGGTTATTGTGTTCAGATCACGTCGGGGTCACCAATTTAGCGTCCGAAAAGAATTGGTATTGGAAACACGTTTTTGTATCCTTTATTCGGCCGCTTCTCCTTTTTCACCAAAAAACACAACCACCAAAAAACACAACCACCAAAAACCCCTTTTTGATGACGTCATCCAAGCGTGAAGTAAAAATGGTAAAAAGGATTAACTAGTGCTATGGTGACTCTACAACCCTGTCAATGAAGTCTTCACCATTATTATTTCTGGATCCAAAACTTGCGCCCCGAAAATGGTCTGCACTGACACGGCCTCCTGAATTGTCATCACGCAAGAAAGAGCGTCGGCAACCACATTGCTTTTCCCAGACACGTGCTTGATCATTGTTGTGAATTCCGAAATAAACGAAAGCTGGCGCTGTTGACGATTAGAGACAGGGTCAGAGCATTTGGTAAAGGCGAAAGTGAGGGGTTTATGGTCAGTGAATAGACATATTTTCTGGCCCCCTATGAATTGCCGAAAGTCCTTGATGGCCAAGTAGATTGCCAATAGCTCCCGATCAAATGTAATGTATTTGATTTCTGGTGGTTTCAACTTGCGAGAAAAGAAGGCTAAAGTCTTCCAGTGGCCGTGATTTTTTTTCTCAAGAACTGCGCCCACAGCCACTCCTGATGCTTCGGTAGTCAGAGCGTACAGGGCAGACGAACAATGAAAGTTGAGCACAGTGGCATGCGCTAGCTTGCTTTTGGCCTGGCATTGGAACTCAAAATCAGGAGACGGGGTGAGTATTTTGGGTTTGCCTCCTAGCAAATCGTGTAATGGTGCCAAAAGTCCAGCCAATCCAGGAATAAAGCGATGGTAGAAACCAATCATTCCAATGAATTCCCGCAACTTGGCCACCATAGTTGGAAGGGGAAAATCCTGGATGGCCTGAACCCTGTGACGCAAGGGTTGAATTCCCACAGCAGATACGTCATGCCCCAAAAAGGCCTATAACCGGTCATCAGAGACTAATCTTCCAAAACAACCCAGCTGTTGTCGGTCTGGCAGCTTGGCCCGGGGGTCAGCGGGACCAGGTGGTAATGTGTTATACCCGTTTTACCACAAGGATGGAGGAAGTGCATGCACCCACTCCCCACTCATCTATCGGCGTCTCCTGCCTAGAGCAGGATTCTGGGATGCAGTTGTCTCCTCTCCTCTCGCCTCAACTGTCTCACTACGGTGGTGAAAAAGCCTTAACAAGTTTTGAGAGAAATACGCGAATCCATCTTAGCATAAGAAGCACTTTTGATCTATTCACTTTGATGAATTTATGCTTACATAAATGCTTTTATGCGTAAGAGTTAACAATATTCATTTGGATACTTCTTTGTCACCGTGTCAGTTGTCTTACTGTTAAGATGGGTAAGGCAGCAGTCGAGGGACAGAGCAACTCAAGAGCATGAGAGGAAGAGTCAGCCTAGGGTGGTCACATCTACAAATCATTTCAAAAGCTCTTCTGGGTAGTGTTTATTGGATACAGCTTGGTCCAATTCATATCATTTAGTTTATGTTAACTTTGAGGAGAGGGGAAGGGATAATATAATATAGGGGTGTTCTAATGCCAGAAGAAATCAATCAATTTCCTTCAGATCTTGGAGAGTGATGTACCTATTCTGGACACCCTGACACCAACGCATCAAAATTTGCAACCCGGGCTACTAGTGATACCGCCTTTTCATTTCCCTAGGACAGGCTGTCGTTTCGTATCGACAACAGCTGTGATTGTTGTGGAAGATTAGTCTCCGATGACCGGCTATAAAAAAGGCCAGGTTCTCCTTTCCAAACTCACACTTCTTCACATTGATTTCCAATCCATTATCGACCAGTTTACAGAATAGAATTCTAAGATGCTCGAGATGGTTGCTCTCGGTTTGGCTAGCCACCAGAATATCGTCTATCGTCCAAGTGCAGGTACACAAACGAGAAATCCCCCAGAACCGAATCCATCATTCTTTGAAATGTCTCGGCTGAGTTGCGAAGTCCAAACGGCAATTTCAGCCACTCGAATAACCCGAATGGTGTTATTACAGCCCTCTTATGGATATCTTCTGGAGCCATTGGAACCTGGTTGTATCCCCAAACCAAATCGATCTTCGAAAAAATAGTTGTTCCAAACAAGCCATTCGCAAAATCTTGAATATGGGGCACCGGGTACCTGTCCGGTATAGTAATGTCATTCAAATTGCGGTAATCTCCACAAAATCTCCAGGTGGCATCAGCTTTTGGCGTGGCGTGAAGAGCCGAAGCATAGTTGCTTTTGGAACGTCTGCATATTCCCAAATCCATCATAGTTTGGAAGTCGTATTTAGCCGCAAACAATTTATGCTCATTCAATTGACGTGCCTCTGAAAATACTGGGTAGCCTGATGTAGGCAAATGGTGGTAAATGCCATATTTGGGTTCACGTAGATTGATTGACGGGGTAATGAGGTCAGCAAATTTGTTCAAGAGACTCGAGTATTTATCCGTATGGACAGGCAACACCATGGTTAAAGATGGGGCAAAAGCATGACCAAGACTGCCATAGATGGACTATTTCGTGGTTGGATCAAAAAGACGAGAGTTTACAAGATCAATAACAAGATTGTTGGCCCGTAAAAATCCACTCCAAAAATTGCTTATTTCAGATCGGTGAGATAGAAATTTCATAATTTATTTTTTGTTTAAAGTACATGTTATTTTATCACGAGTATAAATCACCATCTCCCGAGCACTCTGCTACAGGCTTAGGGTACGCTCTCATTCAGCGTACTCAAAAAAGGAAAACTATGTTTGATCCAATGTGGTTTAAGAGATGTGACATCCATCGAGGGGTGGTAAGCAGTTTGCGAGTTGGAAGCACTAACCATAAAAGGGCAGTTCTGTATGTATTTGAAAGGAACTAATTTAACCTTACTAACAAACCATAAACCGCTTTTACGAATATCTAACGGATCTAATGTATTGAGAACGCCCCGGTTTTAGACGATGTTGGGTTTATGTTCCGGATACACTTTTTGTATTAAATGGGTACCGAGTAAGCTCCACCTAATTGCATTGACTAGAACACCTTCTTTTAACACCCCAGACGAGGTATTTGCTGCCTCAATACTGATCCAGATCCATGCTTGCAGAAGATTTCTATAGCTGAAAAAGCAGACCAATTATATCAAGCCATCGTTAACACGTTAGTCAATGTGTCTACACATAAGAATCTACCACCTGATCAACTATTGGAATGAAATATCATTCGACGAAACTAATGGAGTGCTATTTTACACTACACTCATTCTCATACCGCCCTCATCATCAAAGCATTGTACAAACCTCATCACGCTAATACCAAGACAAGAGCCTCCGCTCGATTGCGATACTGTCGGCCTGGAATGAATAGTGATATAACCAATCTGAATCAAAGCCGCTCTCTATGCCAAGAGATGCGGCCACGGCAATTTTATGAGCCTATGAAAATTTTGACCATTTCGAGACCATTTAATTCTCTATCATTGGATCTGTTCGAGGCCAAAGCAAAGCATTAATATGCGTTGGTGGATAGATTTTCAAATTGGCCGGTTGTTTTCAGTTCCTTGGACACCAGTACTGATACCCAGGCTTTGATTAAATAGTTTTGAAGTGGAGTATTCCAACGGAAATCAGAATGGACAATGGAACCTAGCTTCATTCAGAATTTTCACGGTCCTGCATTTCCCAAGGGGTCTGTCACGTTAATTCTAATCTGTACAATGCGTGTAATGGACATGAGCAATCATGAGTCTAACCAAGGAAGAGACGCTTCTCCTTAAATCTTCTGTGTGGTCCAAGTTTCGATTTAAACGTGCCGAATTCCTCGGAATTTTCTCCTGCTCATTGCATTTTTAGCGGCTACAAAATATCAATCTGCCAAGCCACCCGTCTACATTCGCACATATATTTGATCAAGATTACCATCTTGCCCAAAAACTCAAAGAATGAAATAAACTCAACAACGTTGATTGGGCTAACCTTCATTCGAGGGAACTCACAACATTGAGAAGAATGACAATGTCAAAATACAAGACCGACGAACTTTTCTGGGGAATACTGCAATAATAATATTTTATGAACAACCAAATACATGATCACACATGATTAATACAGACGATGTGAATGTTAGTCACTGAAACCGACGTTTTCTGAAAGTTTCTCGAGAATGAGAATTTTGTGGTTTTGATTTTATTTGTCTTCACTTTATCCTTTTCTATTTCCTTCTTGTTTCCCCACAAAGGGAAGGGGGAGATGTTGTAAATGGTATCGGTGAACTCCTATGCTCAACATGTTCTCATGCTAATTTTGACGAGCTCAGCTTTCCCGAAATACAACACCTTTCTACAATTAAAGGGCAGTGTTCGTCTTTGAACTTGATCTTGGTGGCGTTTAAGTGAAGAGGAGGGAAGTGGGAGTAGGAGAGAGAGTAGGAGGTAATAGGACAAAGGGGAGGAAGCTAAACGGTATACGAAAAGAGGGTGCGGCTGGCTTAGGATTACAAGGAGGGTCAGCTCTAAATTACAGTGCACAGATAAAAGTGAAGAGGGTGAGAGCAGACAGTTTAGACACAGTTAGGTAAAGGTAAGTGATGTAATTCTTGGTTATTTCGTCACTTACCTTTACCTAACTGTGTATATATACGTTGTGTGTATTTAAGGTGGTCAAACTGACCTGATGAAGAACAAGGCTGCTTAGGATAAAAAGGACCGAGAGGTTTCTCTACATCTATCTCTTCCTGCTATACTTCAAGTGGACATAACTTTTCAACCTCTACACTGACTTAACCAGTCGACTTCTCGACTTCTGGGTGAGCCTGTTGCTCAAAAAGCACCCTGGTCTGAAAAGTCTAAGCATTGTTTTATGGCTTCCATCATGAATGCAAAGAGACTTTATTAATTACAATCACCATATATAGCCGGATCAAAAGACCAAGAAAAGAAAAGGTCATTAAAATGGCTTTGGTTAGTCGTCTTGAGGCAACGGACAACAAAACAAAATAGCACTAACTGCCTCACATCAAGCCAAACATACAAATCTAGGATGAAGATAGGATCAAGAAATAAAGCAAAAAACAAAGCAGGTGGTCAAGGAAACTATTCTAATCAAGGAACCTAACCTGGTTAAACAACACAAAAGACACGCTAATAAACTCAACGACCTGATCCAAGGAATATACAGTTAATAAACTAATTAACAGTTTTATCTAACTATCAATGAGCAATACAATGAAACTAATGAACTATAAACTGTACACCAATATGATAATTCGAGAGGAAATATTTTACCTTGCGACATCAAAAAAAAACCTGCTAAATCTTAACATACAAAACACATAAATGAGCAATAAATTCATTAGGTTAATTAATTACGTCCTAACAAAGAGCCGTGAATAACCAAACCAATTGAATGCATACTATATGTCGATTTCCATTTATTGACCCCCTCCCCGAAAATAGCTTACATTTTTACACCACGTTTCATCACCAGACTTTTCTATAGCGTGTGATTGCTAAACCAAATCGTCCATCTTTAGATGTGGAATTATCAAATGAATAGAACGAACCAACTCTAAATGAGACTAACTATCCAGTGAATCCTAAAAGAGATGAGAAACTTAAAAAGCGCCAGCGACTCTGGGATCTACAAATTCTCTTTTAGTGCTCAATGTTTTAGTGTTGCAAATTAGATTTATTTGTTTCACCTTGCATATTCGGGATATTGATTAAAACTTGGATGAAACCCACTGTTCAAGGGGACTCGGGTGAACCTCCACATTGTATTACTTATGCTAGACAACTGATCGTGCCGTGGAAAAATTTGAAACTAGCTTGTAAATCCACAACAATTAGGGAGGTCTTGAGTGTAACCATTTAAACATTGCAACAGACTAGAGTATCACTACGACAAAACTCAAACTCTCCATCTGCAATGCCGATCCAATTCTCTTTTAAATTTGCATTATCCTGTTTTGCCCGTCATTTGCAAAGAAGAATTGAAAACTCTAATTGATTCCCTACATGTGTCGATTTCTTTACTAAATGCTTGAGAAATATAGTGGACCAAATATGATTACCATAAAGACGCAAGTGTCTGATAGTTCTTAGATCCGAAAGTAGAGGAGGAAAAGAGAATGCGCACGTTTTATTGATTGTTAAATGCACATTTTTACTTTTATCCCCATTGCCTTGCGATATAACAGAGATCGACGACTTTGTGGTTAAAAAAAAAGAAATGATATCAAAAGGCAATTTGACGCACACTAACATTAAAGATTCAAAAACTAATCTCATAAAAAATTCAGAGCAAACGAATCTGATGGAAACCATCTCTTCAACTCACAATGAAACTGTAGAGAGTAATTACAAAGGATTAATAAGATACCAAATGTATTTTTGTCAACAAATACAAATTACACTTAGGATGTCGGCCTTTGTGTTTTTGTAATTTGATGAAGGTCTTCTTAGTCTTATCAGTATCTTTTCAGGGTAATTTACGTTTGCTTGTTTAGAGTTTGTAAAATCTTCATACAGTACAATGGAAGAACAAAATATCCCCTAATTCATATCTATAGGCTGGAGTGCTTCATTTTAGGACATATGATGATGAACTAACTCGATGATTTGAAACTTTATGGGCTGTACATGAAGAATGATGACAGATTACAAAACTGTACGGCTCACACGACTCAAGGAATGAAAGAAGCTTGCATAAAGTCACTTATATATCGAAGCATTTGTCACTGTAAAGAATTTTTGATTTAGGTCTTAGTTAGGGATAATATGACGTGTTGTTGACCAATCAGCTCAGATAGTCTTTTAAGGTTTCTTTGACGCCAAGGGCATATCGCTTTGATTTGGAATAGAAACCTTTCGCCAAGTAACTATGTATGCTTTAATATTACAATAGCAAAACTTTAAATGTACACTTTTTTCCATGAAAAAATTGAAACTAACAAGGGCGTGGGTGAGAGTTCTTGTTTGTTTCATAGCGAGTGAGATAGCAGATCTCTCGCTCTGCCATCCATCTGATGATGGGTTCATCTAATAAATGTTCATCCAGTCCATGTTCATACGGTCAATGTTCATCCAGTCCATGTTCATCCAGTTCTTGTTCATCCAATCCATGTTCATCCAGCACATGTTCATCCTTCCATGTTAATGCTGTTCATGTTCATCCAGTCAATACTTGTCCAGTCCATAGTAATCCGGTCCATGTTCAACCGGTCTACGGTCATCCAGTCCATGGTCATCCGGTCCTTGTTCATCCTGTTCATCCTGTCCAATTTCATCCAGTCCATGTTTGTCCAGTCCATAGAAGTCTGGTCCATGGTCATTCACACCATGTTCATCCAGTCTATCCCGGATTCACGGGTCCATCTGGGGGTTTCCGAGTCCATCCAGCGTTCAAGGGTTCATCAGGGGTTCACGGGTCCATCCACCAACATAAGACGCACAGGGCCTTCTCAAAATACAGAGGATGGGCAGGAATGCTAGACGTCTTTATTACAAGGGGGGGAATAATCTAGGTCACGGTATCATCCGGGGTTAACGGGTGTTCTGCTTCAACCGGCTTGAATAGACTTGGGTTTGCAACCGTTCACTTTATTCTTTCTCAGTCTTTTATTTGTTTCAAAACATAAGTCTATTAGTGAAAAAAGACACCTCAAACAACAACCACTAGAAGACTCCGAATGAGTAATTGAAGTGTATAGACGCTCTCCAAACCGGTTATAAGGGTCGCCGGATTCTTCTCCCCGATCGGGTGACAAGATTCTGAACATCCTCCCCCCCCTTGATGCACCTTGGGGCAACGATGCATCAAATCATCTCCATTGTGGTGTGTTCGTGCGCAATCCGCAAAGTTCTTTTCGGTTTGTTGTTTTACAGGTTCTTTGAGCCGACGGTCAATATCGACGGAACCAGAATCTTCTTGTTGGTCGGAGGCCTTTACAAGCCAATGGAGTTTTTGAATTGGGCGACAAAGAATACCTTTACAAGTTCTGAGCTTGAAAGTGCGAATCAATCCATCTTTTCCTCGCATGGCCTCAATCACAACCCCTAACGGCCACCTTGGTCGTTTGACATTGTCTTCCATTATGAGACAGACATCTCCAATCTTTGGAACCTCCTCTTCTACGTACCATTTTCGCCTAGATATCAAAGTAGGAACATATTCCTTGGACCATCGCATCCAAAAGCTGTCCAAGGTTTGTTTCAAATGCCAATATCTCCTCGAAAACGATCCTGCCACCCCCGTGACTGGTGGCAATTGAAAGATCGGTCGCCCCAATATCAGATGAGCCGGTGTGATGGGGCTCACATCAAGATCATCTGTGCTTTGATATGTTAATGGTCTGGTATTCATGGTCGCTTCAATTTCGGTTAATATTGTCGTCAATTCTGAATACGAAAGTAACGACCCACCTAACACTTTCCTTAAAGGCTCCTTGAGGCTCCGATTCAGGCGTTCCCAGAATGCTCCTCGATGTGGAGCTCTCTCGGTAATGAATTTCCACTTGATGGCGGGATTGCTCAAAAATCTTTGTAAAGCTCCTGAATCGACCTCAATTTTGTTGACCCTGTTGTATGCTCTTCTCAATACTTGGTCGGCTCGGATGAAACACTTGGCATTATCACTAAAAATGGTTAAGGGATTGCCTCTTCGACTAACCATTCTCGTTAGTGCTGATAAGAATTCCTCTGTGCTCATACTATTTGTGAGCTCAAAATGCAATCCACGACTTGCTGCACAGGTAAACACGCATATATAGCCTTTCCGTGGTGCTCCATCGTCTCCTCTTATCCAGAGGGGACCTGTAAAATCTAGCCCCACGTGTGTAAAAGCGGGCGAGACTGACACTCTCTCTTTTGGAAGAATGCCCATCCGTTGTTCCAATGGTTTTGAGCGGTACTGGTGACAGACCATGCACCTCCTCAATGTCTTTCTGACCTCTGCTCGTCCGTGTATGATGTGGAATTTCCCTCTCAGCAGCCCCAACGTTGTCTCTTGAGGTGCATGTGCATGCCTCTCATGGACGGATTGAATGATCAAAGCCACCAACACATCGTTGCTTGGGAGAAGAATGGGGGCCTTCGTTTCAAATGGCAAATCAGCCTGAGAAATGCGGTCACCTGTGACCAACAGGTTCCTTGATGGGCACACTCTTGGATTCAAAGGCAGAAGGTTGCTCTCGGTTGGAATCGGCTTCCCGTCTTGGAGAAGATGAAACTCAAGAAACTTCTTGGCTTGGATAATTCGGCACACACGTTGCTCCGCCAGTTGTAACTCTTCAGAGGACAATTCCCGCGAGCTGAGCTGTGGGCCAGAAGGCTCCTTTTTGAACCACCTTGACATCCTACCCACCACCCGAATTAACTTGTTGAACGATGAATATTTTACGAGGAATCCGTCATAGGGTTCCGGTGTGGTGTTTGTCATGGCTTGCGACGTGATCACTTGTTCTTCATTCACCCTAGTGGTCACATTTTCAATCGTCTCTTCTGACAAATCAGGCCATTGGAACCGTGGCTTCCTGAGCCACTCTGGTCCATGCCAATAGAGAGCGCTATCCTTCACGTCTCGCAATGATGCACCCCAACTGAGCAGATCACTCGGGTTCTCTACTCCTGGACAATGAAACCATTCGTTAATCTGAGAGTCGTTGTGAATCTCCTGTACTCTATGTTTCACAAACGTTTTCCACACGTGACTCGGCCGCTTTAGCCAAGCAAGTACGATGGCAGAGTCCGTAAAGTATGCTTTTGTCTCTGTGCGGCATTCCAAGGCTTCTTCCACATACTGCACCAAGCGGCATACCAAATGTGCGGCTAGGAGCTCGAGCCTTGCGATTGATTTGAATTTCAACGGAGCTACTCGGGTTTTGGCAATCATGAACGAAACTCTCACCAAACCCGCTGCGTCTTCCACGCACGCATATACTATTGCACCATGAGCTCTTTCACTTGCGTCCCCAAATCCTACCAAACGCACACTTTGTTTTGGCTTGAATGTTCCAATCCACCGGGGCACCTTTATGCTTCTGAGCATTGGGATCTCCAGGCACCACACTCTGAAATCTTCTGCAATCTTCCCTTCAATGACCTCGTCCCACGCGACCTTCTTCTTCCAAAGCTCTTGAATTAAGATTTTTGCTAGAACCACATACGGGCCAATGAATCCAAAAACGTCGTAGATGGACGAATGAGCCGCAAGAATTTTCCGTTTTGTAATTGGTCCTTGGAGAGCTGTTCTCTGTAGCAGGCGTTCACTCACTTTGCACCCGAATGTATCCTCGTCAATGTTCCATTCCAACCCCAGTGTGGAAGTAACGTTTGCTCCACACTCCATACCGTCGAGGTCCACTATCAATCCTGGCATTCGCAATTCGTTGGGAATCTGTCTCATCACTTCTTTCGAGTTTGACGCGAATTTCGCAATCGTCCAACCCCCTTCCTTGAAGAGATTGATCAGCTCGTGAGATAATTTAGAAACGGCAACTTCGCTCTCTCCTCCAGTGGCGATATCATCCACGAAAATGTTCCTCATCACTTCCTTGCATGCTCTCGGATAACGCTCTTTGATCTTAGGATCATTGACATGCACGTTCACTGTGTTCATAGCCAAAAATGGGCTACAAGTAACTCCAAACATAATGCACGTCATAGCATAGACTTGTGGTACCGCATCCATTTTGCAATCTCTCCATAAGTACAATTGGTAGTTCTGATCCCTCTTACGAACACGCGTTTGGCAAAACATTTTTCGTAAATCACCTGACAGACCAATCTTGTTTAAACGAAATCTGAGCAAAATGAGCACTATATCGTTTTGTAACGCTGGGCCTGATAGGAGTACGTCATTTAAAGAAATTCCGTTCCGGTCCTTGGAACTTGCATCAAAAACCACACTTAATTGTGTTGACACGCTTTTTTCTCGAACGATTCCATGATGAGGAACGAAATAAACTTCATCCTTGTTTAATTCCGAAACCTCTTTTTCACTCAGCTTCCTGGCAAATCCTTCCTCCACATATTCATGCATTGCCTTGGTGTATTGATCCTTGAGGTTGGAATTCTTATTTAATCTTTTTTCCGTCGATTCGAGTTGTCTTTCTGCTTGCCTATAGTTGTTTTCTATCATTGGACGTTCCGTCTTAAATGGAAGCCCCACTTCATATCGTCCATCCTCACCTCGGTTGAGACTCTCTTGAAATTTGGACCTTGCTTCCATGTCATCCTTCGTTTCGACCTTCTTCTTGTCCACAACACTAATGCTTTCAATCCGCCAAAACTTTTCCACGAGGTCCTCCATTGCTTCCATGTCCTCAGGCGTCCCTGCTATTTCACACCGCCTTTGAGGCAATGTGATGAGCATGCATTTTGAATTGAGATCTTCTCCCGTCTTTGCATTGGTAGTACCGGTAAGAACCTGTCCAAACTTTGTCGTAAGCACCGCAAGGTTGGTGTTAGGAATTGGGGTCGCCTTTTCTATTAACTTCCAGCAATAATCTGCTCCCAAAAGAATATCCACCTCTATGGGTCGCTTTGGAACGTCCGTCATTCGACTAAAGTTCTCGAAGTAGGGTCTCTGGGTTTGCTTAATATTCACGGGCACGGTTTGTAAAGGTGAACAAATTTGGTCACTTTTTACCACGGCTTCCACCACCAACTGTGTTTTTATGCTATCCACCGACGCGAGTGTGAACTCGACCACTTCCGCCACTCCTTTGGACACTTTTCCCCCAAATCCATGGACTTCCATCGAAACGTTGTCAATCACTGGTATGGTTAGTTGGTCCACAACTTCCCGCCTTATATAGGAATGAGCAGCGAATGAATCTAGCCCAACCCATATTTCTTTGGTGTGGGTGTCCACGCAGATTTGTGCCCTTAGCGTTGGCAGAATCCTCCCATTCTGTACCAAAGATGGTGTTAACAAAGGAGCATCTCTTAACGTCTTGGGCGATGTCATAAGGGCCGAAGTTCTCTCCACCCTCAAGTCCTCCACTCTTACTTCCCCGTGCAAAAGTGCATGATGATTGCGTCCACAAACCTCAACCGAGCACACCTTGTGACAAAACCGGCCGTGACCACCCGGACAAAGCCTCCATCCCAAACACCGCAGGCAAACATTAAACATTCTTGGATTTGTTCGAAACTCGTTCCATCTGGTGTTTACATCCATATCTTGAAATTTCTGGCACTCTAGGATCGTATGATTTCGTTCACAACATGGACAACACCGTCCCGCTTGTCCCTCACTTCCAGCGATCAGTGTCTGACTTGAAAAGAAACGCTGCACTCCGGCATTCATGGGTTTTTCCCTTTTCTTATCTTCCCGGTTGTCCGTTCCTCCGGCCTTCATGTCCACTGCTGCTTCCTTTGATTCGACCTTAGCCGTAAGAAATGCAAGAAATTGTTTCTCAGTGGCAAACTCGTCTTTTTCTATTTCTTGAGTAATCTTTAATTCCCATTCCTCTCGAATCTCTTTTGGCAATTTTGATTCCATAATGGGCATGAGCAGCATTTCGACTGTGGGTTCGACCTTTTGGCTACGAATAGCGGTGAGACGATTGCAAAACGTGTCCCTCATTGCTCGTAACGCTTTAAAATCTGATGCTCCGGGTTTTTCTTGTTCCAAGATCGAATGGTTGATATGACGAAATATTAAGCGATTTCTTCCAAATCTCTCCCGCACCACCTGAATTGCATCGTCGTAATGTTCAGCCGTTGTCGGCATTCCCATCAATGAATCCGCCGCTGGTCCTTTCAATGCGTCGATCAAATACTGCATTTTGTAGAATCTGCTTACCAGCGGGTTGGAGTGAACCTTTGCTTCAAAAGCTTCCCAAAAGCATGGAAAGCTCAACGGATTTCCATTAAAAGACGGTGGACTGAACCCAGCGGCCAATGCACCGGCTCTCGATTCCTCATCCTCTTTCTTCTTTAATTTTGTTAGGTGACTTCGGGCTTCGATGTCAATGCTCTCACATTCTTCGCAAATTTCCCGGGCTATTATTTGGATCTGATCCTTTAACTCTCCACCTTCCATCCAATCAACCCTCTCCTCGACGAACGTCTTGAACCTTTCCTCTTGTTTTTTTAGTGATGCGAGGTGAGTGTCAATGATAATTCTATTTGGAGGGGCATCCAAAGCTTTTCGAACCTTTGCCATTGCCATACGGATTCGCTCTTCATGTGGACGAAATGCTCCTTTGATGCGTACAGGGTCCATCACCATTGAATCAATCGAATCTCCAGCAGCTGCTCTAGACAACGCTTTGATTTCCATGCTCTCGATCTTTTTCATCAACTCTCTTTCTCTTCTTTCACTGCTCTTTTGCACTTGATCTATCATAGATTGAAAACAAGTCAGCAAGTCTCCACTGTGGCCTTGAATCGAACTCTCTTGAGGTTTGGTGGGCGTTCTGGCAGATGCTTTCTGTACTTCCTCTGCGACTGCTTCCCCTATCTCCTCTTCGCTTGAGAAATCCAACTCCCGACTTTGCCAATGATCCAACTCTTTCTTCATTATACGGGAAATTAAGACAGATTTTCGTTTTCCCGACATGGTCAATCTCAAATTGCGACACTCCTGTTTAAGCTGAGGAATCGTTTTCTTTCTTAGGTTGTTTTCGAGAATGGTAGCCCTTTCACTCTGTTCCATCTCAGACACACCTCCTGTTCTCGGAGTTGACATACTTTGTGATTGATGTCAAACGCTTATGTTTTGAAAGATGTTCTGCTTCAACCGGCTTGAATAGACTTGGGTTTGCAACCGTTCACTTTATTCTTTCTCAGTCTTTTATTTGTTTCAAAACATAAGTCTATTAGTGAAAAAAGACACCTCAAACAACAACCACTAGAAGACTCCGAATGAGTAATTGAAGTGTATAGACGCTCTCCAAACCGGTTATAAGGGTCGCCGGATTCTTCTCCCCGATCGGGTGACAAGATTCTGAACAACGGGTCCATCCACGCATCAAAGGGCTGTCCAAATATAGGATGCCCAGGGCCTCCCCAAAGTTCATGTTTATCCAGTCCAGTTAATTCAGTCTATGTTTATTCAGTCCATAGCTTTTGGGTACGAGTTCATCCGGTCCATCCAGAGGTTCATGCGTTCATCCTGGGTGCACGGGCCTATCCGGGGTTGACCAGCGCATCTGGCGTTCAAGGGTCATCAATGGCCATCTGAAAAAAGGCTTACTAGCACTTTAAATCGAGTAATTGTTGGTAGTTTCCAAAAGTTACACGTAGTTCAGGTTAAGAATAAGGCCTCTATCGAAAATGAGGAGTTACAAACTAAGAGTAAGATGGTTTAGGAAGTCATGTCGAATCCGAAGGCTTTATACTGTTATGCAAACTCTAAGAGCAAGATGAAATTCCCTGTTGGGCCTTTAAGGGTTGCTAAAGAAGCCATAAGCAATGTACAGGTCGTGGCTAACATGCTTGGAGATCAGTTCTCTAGTGTTTTCAACCCCAATGAGTTTAGAAGCAACAGCTTTTTGTTCTAATAACGAATCTGTCGAGATTGGCGATTTTAGTCAAATTGAGCCATTTGGTGATCTTATAGTGCCGGAACATGATGCATTAGAAGCCATTAAGGACTGACGTTTTCTAGTTCTCTTGGTCCTGATGTTGTGACATCTCAGTTTCTATTGAGATGCTCACTGGTTCTTGGTCCTGTTTTCTCGTACTTGGTGCGTTGCATTTGGGATCAGGGAAAGTTTCCATCTTCACTAAAGTTAGCTCAGGTTGATCCAATTTTTAAAGGGGGAGATATGTCGGTCCCCAGTAATTAAAGGCCGATTTCTCTCACTTCGAATATTGCGAAGGTGTTTGAGAAGATCATGAAGTTAACTCTTGTAGAGTTTCTTGAAGTCCATGATGTCCTTTCTCCAAGCCAGCATTTTAGCACGGTTACCCAACTTGTTGAAAATATAGAACATATTTTTGAGAAGCTAGAGAGATATGAGTCAGTTGATGTTGTCTATTTAGGCTTTCGGTGAAGTAGATCATTGGGAGCGTTTTGTTGAACAAACCTCATGAAATTGGGATCCAAGGCAAGGTTGTCAGTTGGTTAAAAAGTTTCATTTCTGGTAGGAAGCAATTGGTTAAGGTTGAGGGATCCCTAAGTGACAAACATAATGTTAAGTCAGGTGTTCCCCAGGGTTCGATCTTAGGGCCCCTCCTGTTTATAATATTCGTTGCCCCGTTTCAAAAGCTTAGTATTACTGCCAGTCTCTCTTCTTATGCTGGCGATACAAAGTTAGTTTCTGGTAGGAATGGCCAAGATTCCAGTAGCCTTGCAAAGGACTTAGATCGAATCTACTCTTGGGTAACTGAGAGTAATATGGCCACATCTTGAATATGTTTCGTCCACATGGGCTCCAATGAGTTCAGCAGGTTTGCAAAAGGTCGAACAAGTCCAAAGATGTTTCGCTAGGAACATCGCAGGAATGAGAGAGCTCTCCTATTTCTTGAAGTTAATGGCTGAGCTCGCTGTCCTACTCTTCTAATACAGGGCATCAGGTTAAATGACCCGTTGAGATTTCAATTCATTCCTGCTGCAGAGGGAGAGAGATTATCATATGCATGGTACGATCTATATTATATATATATAGAATATGACCACGTTTTAGCCTCATTGTCGAAACACGATTTCAAAAAAGTTTTGAGTGATGCAGGACCATTTCACTGTTTTCAAATTTCGAAAAATTTCAAGCAATAGCTTTGGCTTTTTATGTACATCAAAAGGGTCATTGATCGAGTACGTTTGTTGCCAAGTTTTTCAAAGACTTAACAAGAGAGCTTTTGAATATCGAAACTTTCTAATAATAACCTACTATTTTCACACATACTTAGTAAAGGAAAACAAATATGGTTCGTTATATCGATATATATCATAACATCCAGAGCGGTTGTCAACATCGTCTTGTTTTATTTCAAGGTGTTGTCCATGTTGTTTGCTTCCGTTTTGCTACTCGAAATTGAACATCACAGAGCACTATTGTCCGAACTGCAATATCAAGCTGGGCAAGTACAAGGCCTGGAAGAAATGACCCACGGAAATGGACGACCTTTGCCCGGCCTTGCATGCAATTCTACCCGATTAAATTTGACCAATGGCTGCTGATTGACGATGGAATTAACGTCGAAATCCCATTTACAAAGCCCAATGTGTTTGCATTATCAATACAAATATGTGTGATTATCTATCTTGTGACATGAAATAAACACTTCTTAACGTCAAGGATGCTCTTGTGTTCAATTGGTACTTCATATGTGTAGTATCCTCCCAATCTATATCTTACTCCGTCAGCTATATAAAGAAATATACGACTCGTAAGAGTCCAGTAAGCTTCCAACACTCGATGGCGCAGTCGGTAGGATTGTTCTTCCTGTCGTTGTCAGTTTTGCGAAGACTGAGAGCTTTGTCCATTTAGACATTGCCTTACCCTACTTTGGGAATCTTCTCACCTCTCGTGTTACTTTCCTTTACGTATTAGTGATTTTACCACGCTCTCTGCCACGTTCAAAAATGGCTACAGCTTTTCCTGAGGACGATCCTGACTTTATCCAAAGTCTAGTGGACGTCGAAGTCGGAGACCAAGCTCTCTACGAGAAAGCCAAACACTCCGCTTGTGCCTACTTGGGCAAGTTAAATCAGGGGATTACCACTCTGAAACGCTCCGTTACCTCTCTCTCGAGTAACCCCTCCCCATTCATTACCGCCGAGGCTGTCAAACATTTCGAGGAATTGAAAGTCTCGTATGAGAAGGCAGACACAGCTTACAGGCGAGTCATTTATATCGCCGGTCCTCATCTCAATGACGAAGGCATCAAGATGTGGGAGGACAAAATCGCCAATATTGACCTCATGTATGGCCAATGCCAAGACGCTATGGCTGTTGCTATGGTCAAGGCCACACCACCTCCTCCCAGCCCTGCGGCCTCTTCACAAGTTTTAAAGGGTTTCAAGGCCCAAGTGAATGAAACACTTTGCCCGAAGATCCTTTCCCTTCAGAATACTCCAATCGAAATGCAAAACTGGATGGAGAAGATCGGAGTCTTCATACGCTCCAACGGCTTCGACAAGTCTCCTCCAGATGAACAGGTCGCATATGTCCGTCAGTTCTTGTCCCCGGAGCTCGAGTAACGTGTCCGTTACCACACTGATGTTTCCGTACCCGTCTTCGATGATGGCGGCCTCATCGAGCTCATTTCCGACCTTTTCCTCATCAAATACCCTCTGGTAACGCGACGGCACTCCTACTTTGCCCTTCGACGTGCTGAGGGACAAAGCCTCGACACATTCCTGTCACGTCTGCTCTCCCTTTCTACGGAGGCGGATCTTTCCTCACTATCCTCTGATGACATCCAGATCTTCAGAGTGATCACTGGGTGTAATGAATCGAGTCTCGTAGGGAAGATCCTGGACATGAAAATTCCTCTTTTGAAGATGTCCAGCAGAAGTTGATTCGGTTCTCAGCCAACCGAGACAACAAGAAGAAATTTGACACTTATACACCTGTCCAGGCGAAGAAAACCCGGGCCCCTCCATTCAAACGTCAACAACGGGCTCAGCCTGATTCAGGCACTATGATTTTCTCGGCTTCCTTGAAAGGAAAGTGCTTCATCTGCGCCTCGCCAAAGCACAGTCGCAATGACTGCCCATCTTCAGACAAGGCCTCGTGCACGACTTGTCACAAGAATAACCATTTCGCTAACGAGTGCCTATCTGCTTGGAATGCCTCCAAGTCTCAGAGGAATGCATCAGCACGCCAAACCACCCTCCTTCTGATTGTTCTGACGATTCAGGTGGTAGTGAAGTAGGCGAGGTTTGTCAATGACTATTATCGGGATGTAATCGTCCCACTCCTCCTTTAACAGTGAAAGTGACATGTTTGGGGGATCCAAATGCACGAGAGTTTCAACATCCTGGTCTTCCTGATTCAGGCACTACTCGCACCCTTATGGCCTATGACTTGGCTCAGAGAATGGGTGTCATAATTGACCCAACAGAGAAGAACCAAAAGATCAAATGTGTCAATAAAACTTATATGAATACCGAAGGCCATGCAAATCTTTCCGTCCAGGTGAAAGGTAGGAAGAATGGCACTATTTTTCTCAATCCTTTAGTTACTAAGGATCTCCATGACGAGATTCTTTTCTCTTGGCATGATCTTGTTGACCTCAAAGTTATCCCTCCTGGTTTTCCTAACCAGATATGTTGGGCCACGTCTTTCCTGTGACCCTTCTAGTGATTCATCTACTTATCTCGCTTGTGAGCGCATTAAGGAAAGAGTTTTCAAGAACTTTCCAGACATCGTCAGTGATGAGCTGCCTGACAAACCTATGACAGGTGCTCCGATGGACATTGAGATGAAATCTGTTCCCCCTACTCCACCGCCTAGAATTACACAATCACGTCCTGTTCCGATACATTTTGACGCCAAGGCGAAGGCCTATACGGACAAGTTAATCTCTCAGGGCATCCTTGCTTACGAACCAGGCGTTACTGATTGGGTTAGCCCTGGACATTTCGTCCCCAAACCAAATGGGGAAGTTTGCTTGGTGACTGACTTTACAGTGCTCAACAAACATGTCAAAGGGTCAATCCATCCTTTTCCTAGTTCAGGCGAGATTATGCGGGCAATACCCGCAGGTATGAAATTCTTTACAGTCATGGACGCTGTTCAGGGCTATTTCCAAATAGCCCTGACAGATGCAGCTTCCAAGTTAACTACTTTCTTATTGCCATTTGGAAAGCTACGATATCTCCGTGGTCCTATGGGTCTGTGTTCTACAAACGACATTTGGTGCCTGCTTTCGGATTACGTTATTTCCGGATTTCCTTGGGCCAAAAAAATTGTCAACGAAATCCTCGTTTGGGCTTCTACCCTCGAGGAACTTTACGACCGCATCAAAAGGATCCTGTTCAAGTGTCAGGAAATCAATCTCACAATCTCAATGAAGAAGTTCAAGATTAGTGAGACTGTCAAATTCGCAGGTCACATCGTTTCCGTTGAAGGCATTCGACCTGATCCCGAGAAAATTGAGTGTTTACGAGAATTTCCTATCCTTACTAACATTACCGCTCTCCGCTCTTTCCTAGGTCTTGCTAATCAATTGACCAATTTCCTTCCTGACCTTGCCCAAATGACCCACGGGATGCGCTCTCTTTTAAAGAAAAATACGGCATATTTATGGTCACCTGAGATAGATGCATAATTTAATCGCGCGAGAAGGATTTTACCTTCGCCTTTGTTAGTTCAACCATTTGATCCCTCCTTGGAAATACATTTGCTTACCGATGCTGCCAAGAAACATGGCTTCGGTTATGCGCTAATACAATACGACACCCGTGTAATGAAGACGGATGCTCACCTTAACCCAAAACCTCGCGTCATACAATGCGGAAGTTTTGCTTTAACGCCAGCTCAGCAGAATTATGCAGTAGTTGAAATCGAATGCTTAGCTATAGTCCGCACTGTCCAGAAATGTGATTATTATCTCCGTGGGATGCATAGCTTCCACGTGGTTACCGATCACAGGCCTTTTTTAGGCGTCCTGAAAACTCATCTTCCGGACATTTCAAATACCCGTCTCGTTAAATATTGAGAGATTTTATCTTCCTATTCATTTACCGTTGACTGGAACGCAGGAAAAGATCATTTGATCGCAGACGCTCTCTCCCGGGCTCCTGTCTATCCTGCTGACTCAACTGAAAATGAACTTCATCTTCCTCTCGATTGTGATATTATTTCTTATCGCACGACTTCAGATCTAGCAATTACTTTTTTGTTTTCGCAGGCAAAATTAGACAATGACTATCAAGCCGTAATATCCGCTTTTCGGTCCCATTCGACAATCGATCAGCTTTCCCCTTCCCATGCAGCTAGAGTCTATAAGAATATATGGGATGAACTGTCTCTCATCGATGATGGCATCGAAGGATACTTGCTGACATGGGGAGACAGGATTGTTATTCCTCATCCAGCTCGTAACGAGATACTCGCTAGATTGCACTTCTCACATCAAGGATTAACAAAAATGTCGTTAGCTGCGAAAAGTACTTATTATTGGCCAGGCATGAATAATGATTTGAAAACTTTAATTGCTTCATGCACAGCTTGCCAAAAATATCAGGCTTCAGAACCTAGTGAGCCGCTCCAGTCATATACTCTGGACCAAACTTTCCCTACTCAACTGATGGCTGCAGACTTGTTTGATTTTACGGGCATCAATTTTCTTGCGATTGTGGATGCTTACTCAGGTTTCTTGATCGTTGAAAGGCTGTTACGCACGGCTACCGATGACATAATTAAAATTCTTACGCGTTGGTTCGAAATTATCGGCTTTCCTGAAACCATTATCACTGACAATGGCCCTCAATTCCGCGAGCAATTTACCTCGTGGGCCTTATCTAGAGGCATTTCTCATAAAACTTCTTCACCTTATTTTCCTTCAAGTAACGGTTTAGCAGAGTCTGCGGTTAAGAATGCTAAGATGCTTCTTCATAAATGTAAAGAATCCGACACCGACTTTTCCACTGAGTTGCACGAATTTCGGTGCCTCCCTTGCCCTAAATCCTTCTTTTTCTCTTTCGAATACCTTTGTTTAGGTTTAAAAGCGTGTTTGTTTTTTATTTTTATTTTACAATTCGCCTCTCACCAACAAGACATTTACCCCCGTTAACCAAGCAACACTTCAAAGAAATTTGCCAGAACAGAATATCAGAATTCACGTGGGCATTTCCCGCAACCAGGTAAAGATAAACCCAGCTACATTAGGCGACACCAATATGGGGTAAAGCACAAAGTACACTTTTAAACTTATTTGTAATTGGTTGTATAGAACGTCTACATAATACAAACGAGGTTTCTATAGATGTTATTGCAATACGTGCGGCAGCTCTCTTGTTTGGGCATTGTGGAAAAGACTTGACAAATCACTCACTTACAACCGGCCAAAAGAAGGATCATGTGGGTAAAAAGAACACCCGTCAAAGATGCTCCCCTCCCCAAGCAATCAAGACGTCAATTATTATACTAGAGTTATTCAAATTTGGGAATGACTTCTTGGGCACACTACGGACGAAGAAAGCAAAGCTAAAGTGAGAAATATTTTCAAGACCTGGGACCTTTCTACTCAGTAATGACTATGTCTCGGAGAAAATATTTCTTTTTGAGGGCCAAATAATCACTAAAAAAGTTTTTAAAGCGTCAGATAAGTTATTTTTACAGGGAAAAAACTGCTCAAACGCAAAGATATAAGCCAGTTTAAAAGCAAAAGCATAAAAAAGACAACATTAAACTAATTTTGCTAAAGGTTTAAATTTATTTCATTATTTCAAATCTTTGAAATCAAAGGCCTTGAAGTTGTCTTTTAACTTGGACCCCCAAATTCATACCCTAAGCCATGCACGTTTCTAGATCAAATTTGGTTCCTCTGGGTGCTTTATTTTAGCAATCTCTCAGAATGAAGAGACCTGGGCTAAAGTAGAGATAGAGGTTGAAGTGCAAATGTTAATGTATTTCTCTTTGGTGTGGAAAGTATATAGGTTCTATTTTAGCATTTTTAGGAAAAGCATGAGCTTTTACCAAAAAGCAAGCATGAATGATGTGAGAATTAGAGAAAAACGACTATATTGCATCAAACCAAGAAGATTGAGACAATACAGTATGCAGTATTTAAAGGAGGTGCAAAAGGCATCTTTTACAATACAGCTTCAACATTATTCATGAGCTTTTCCCTCAACCAGAATTCAGAATCGATAGTACTGTATGTCAAGGATTGTATTGTATGTCAAGGTTGAAACTTTTGAGTCCTAAATCCATTGGTATGTATATCTTGTGTTCCTGGGACTAGAAATATATAAGTCAATCCACTGAATCATTATGAAAGATACGAGATTATGATGCAAAATTCATCAGGGAGACGACCAAATTCATTTGATCCTCAAAAATCTTCAAACAATATGATTAGCTCTTGACACGACAAATTAGAGACAGGGATTTTAAGGAGAGTGGGCATTTGCGATGTTCACCTAATTTGAAATCGTCCTTGTTTGGATGGAATATGGGGTGTGCATTAAAACCCAAGTAGAAAATAAAAATCATATTTTGAACAACAGGTCCGAAGCAGTAACACTAGGCCCCAGAAGAGAATTAATTGTCTACCATGTTAGATCTGGATGCAGCGTAGCGTGGGTCTGTCTGGTATGAAGCTCGGAACGTAATTGGTTTTATTGAGGTTGCTGGTAATCATAGACATATCACATGAGGACAGATAGTGGCACGAGAATTTAGCATCTTCCTCCCCCACACAAGTTAAGGACCTATAGTGTCGAAAACGTTTGAAGGTATGAGGGGAAGGTTTGAAACTTCCTCTCTAGATGTACAACCACGAAGAAGACCAATCAGAATCGCCGTTGAAAATCGAAACAAAACAAAGAGAACTTGATAATGCATGGAGTAGAGCAGTACCTTCGTGGCTAGAAATGAGCTGGGCGGTCCTCCGACTCGCGAAAATAGAAACCCAAGCACTGAATGGTCAAGGAATAAGAACGTTGCAAGACAGGTCAAAACGCACATGACGGAAACGGGGGCTTCTTCGCCGTTGAGTTACGGGCTCGGATGATGTCGTACTTGGCATAGAAAACTTGCTTAAAGGGGAAATCGAGGATGAAGGAGCCAAAGTCGAGAGCCTAAGAAACCGCCTATTGCGGCGGAAAGTGCCGGCGGGAGTCTCAATTAAATAAGAACGACCATGGGGAAGACTCTCCATAACCGTACCACTGACCGACCAATTCTTGTCAATCGAAGACTGATCAAGAACAGCATCCCCCAGAGAAAGAGGGACAAGATCCACACCGCCAGCATGAAAGGCCGTGGCGTCACGAGTGGATTGTCGTGCATTAGTGAATTCGAGGGAACTTGCGTGGGGGGATGAAGAGGCACAAACATTGGGCAGATTTCCACGGAGATGTCTGCCAAAAAAAACAAAGGCCGGACTAAATCCGTCGGCCCGAGGCGTTGACCGCCAAGCAGCCAAGGCAACACGAAAGGCTTTGTCTTGCACGTTGACCTTTTTGAGCAAATGCTTCATAGATTTAACGACCGCTTCAGCCAGACCATTGCTGCAGGTGTGGTATGGCGACAAGGTGTTGTGTCTGATATTATGTTCCTGGCAAAAGTCTTCAAATTTGGCACAAAACTGAGGTCCATTATCACTTTTGAGCCACTTAGGAAATCCAAATTCGTAAAACCAACCAAGAAGAGTAGCACAAATGGTTGTGGTACTTAAGGATTTCAGTCGAGCAACAAGGGGATAGCCATTAAAGCGATCAACCAGCAAGAGAAAGTGAATCCCATCCACCTCAAATAGATCAGTGGAAACATGTTCCATCAGAAAGGAAGCCGTGGCTTGTTTAAGCGGTTCTGGGGAGTGAGAAGGAAGCAACTCGACACAGACAGGGCACTTGGCAATAGCCATCTGAATTTCATCGGTCATGCCCGGCCAGGAATAAAGTTGTCAAGCCAAAGTACATGTTTTAGTCATACCTGAATGTGATTGGTGTAGGCGTGATATTATTGTTGATCTGGCGGGCCGTGGAATGACAAGACGTGAGCCATGCAAAATAATCTCTCCGTCGAGACAAAGAGCACTGAAGATGGATGAAAATGGAGTTAGAGTGGGTGTCAAATATCCCTTACGAATGCAGCACCGTAATTCTCTATATTCCGCATCGGTGTTTTCAAGAACAAGGGATAATCCGGGGTCCACCGTGTCTATAGCCGCACATACCTATATCCACGTCCATAGTAGAATCCGAGGGGAAATACGGCGCCCGGCTAAGAGCATCTGCGATGTGGTGCATCTTTCCCGCTGACCATTCCAAGGAAAACGTATACCGGACCAGGCTTTCCCGGATCCTCTGTAGACGATCATTGGACAGTGATGATAGAGGTTTGTCGAAAATCCCAAGTAATGGTCGATGATCTGTTATCACCTTGAACCCACGCATTCCCCGTAAGTAAAAATCACATTTTTGGATAGCCCAAAGTACTGCCAAGCAATCCAACTCAATTGTGGCATAATTTTTTTGAGCAGGTGACAAGGATCGAGAGCCACATTGGATCAATTGAGGTCGGCCGAACCTATTTCGTTGAATGAGGGCATAGCCCAGACCGTGGAGTCGAGACGCATCCGTCAATACCTCAGTCGGAAGAGCCGGATCGAATGGGGCTACCACTTTAGATGAAGAGAGAGAAGATCTTTTGCCCGCTGAAATTCCACGTCATGGTCCTCTAGCCAGACAAATGCATTTTTCTTTATAATAGCTCTCTTAGAGCCACCGTAGCATGGGCCAGGTCAGGTAAGAACGACCCTAATTGGTTGGCTAGTCCGAGGAACGATCTCAATTCCATCAAGTTTTTGGGTGTTGGAAATTCCCAAATAGAAACCACCTTAGACGAGTCTGGCCGAATCCCTTCGGGGCTTACGATAAATCCGGCAAACTTCATTGTCTGACCAATGGCCAGTTCCTCTAAAGAGAGACGAATGTCTGCGTTTCTGCAGCGATCTAGAACGATGCGTAACCGTTCATACAGTACCTGTTGTGTTGGGGCCTGAATCAGCATGTCATCGACAATTTTCATAACCCATTCTAAGCCTGCAACTGCGGCATCAGTCCTGATGTTAAATTCGTCAGAGCTCGAATTCAACCCCATTGGGGCCACAGTATATCGCCATTTACCAGAGGGGAGCAAGAATGTACTTAAGAGAGAACTCTCATAGTCGAGTGGCACCTGGAAATAGCCATGAATAGCGTCTAGTTTGGCAAACCATTTAGAATCGAAGCGCACTTGTTTCATGAGGTCGTGGGCAGAATAAAATGGATGAATGGGTCGTTTAATAGATTTATTCAATTGCCTGTAATCAGTTACTAAACGGACCTTTTTTCCTCCAGGTTTTTCCTCATAGTGCGCCGGAGATGTCCATTCTGTGGGTTCAGTGCAAGGAACGATCACTTTGGCTGAAACGAGTTCTTTGATTAGAGAATCAGACATTTTTTTAAAAATGTATTGGGACGGCTTGGGCAGTGGTCACCTTGCATGGCTTAATGGCGACAGATTCATCTAACTCAATGTGCATCTTTGGCCCTCTGATTGTACCAGAACAATCTCCCAACGAATCCACTAGCACATTGGAGTACTCCTGTTTAATTTTTCCAATCGAATCGAGAGGATGGCTGGGATTGGCATCGACACTACAGACAGATGGTAAAGAAGGAGGCACAACATCCAATGCCAAAAGATCATTCCATCCAACCAGCATCGGGCCTTGAAGATCTGGCGAGACTATTGCAGAAATCTTTGCTGAATTACCTCTCATTGTGCGCAGATTTAGCAATACCGAGCCCGCATTAGTGATTGACGTCCCATTTGCCGCAACCAACCGTGTGGAAGAAGGCATCAACGGAATATCTGGTTGAACAAGACGTCCAGGGATGACGGTATGGGTTGCACCAGTGTCAGCAATAGCATTGACAGGGAGGCTTTGACCATTTTTAAAGGAACAATTGAGGTAGAAAGTGGGTCGCTCTCGACTTGCCGCAGTAACTTCCATGACAGCCGACACCCCAGCTGGTGAGCCACTGTGGTCCCCTTGATTGCGATGAGCACGAGTGACGGACCCAATCCGTTATCAACCTCGACTGCCAGCCGCTGAGACACTCCTTCTTCGAAACGGTGTATCTCTTTCTCGACTTTGTTCCCGGCCTCGTGATCCCTTATCTTGGGACGAGCTGCGCTGTCGACGTTGACCACACAATCTAGCCAAATGGCCTGGGTATCCCCATAGAATAGAATCCAAAGAGTAGAAATACAGGGGCATTTATCAGAGCCAGCTCTTATAACATGTGGAGTACCTCAGGGTAGTATCTTGGGGCCTCTTCTATTTTTAATATACATCAATGATCTTCCATATGCAACTAACTAACTTTAAAGTCACAATGCTCGCAAATGATACGACGCTCCAACACTTTAGCACAGATTTAAATACTTTAGAACATGAGACTAATCTGTGGCTCGAGGGAGTTTCAACCTGGATGCAAATAAACAAGCTCACCATAAACCTGGAGAAAACAAAGTTGATATTTTTTAGTACCAACAACATACCTGTCAATCTCAATATTAACGTGAACAAAATAAAAGTCCAACAGATTGGGTCGAAACACGCTGAAAAGGCAGTCAAATTTCTTGGGCTTTACATTGACGATAAATTGGACTGGAAAGTTCACATTTAGAAACTGAATAAAACGGTACGAAATAGTCTCTTTACATTCTTTTTAGCCAAACAAGCACTACCCACACAAATGAGACAGCTTTTATACAACTCAATAATCCACTGTCGCTTGGAGTACGGAATTGAGTATTTCGGCAAGTCATCTTCAATACAACATCTTATGACCACACAAAAGAGAGCAATTCGCTGGGTTGTGTCAGCAAGGAGGTCTGAACGCTCTAGTAATTTTTTTAAACGTTTGAAGACTCTGAAGGTCCATGATCTGGACAGATTAAAACAACTAAGGTGTATGTTACTTGTAACGCTTGAATCAAGTCTAACGAGATCAAGAAACGAGACTTAGTAATACCTAAAGAAATGAGAGAAGTGTCGGTCTAGTTGGTAAGTCGTAGACTGCCCTTTATTCATCGTGAACATAGCTTTATATACACAACTGGAAAGGAGAAAAGGAGGAGCTTAAGGCAGAGAAGAGGAGGGGCTTAAAGCGCGTGTTTCAACTTTATAGCAACTTGTTGGAGAGTAGAGTCTCTCTTTGGGATCAGGGTGTGGTTCTCCCATGTCGATGCTTTTGTTCGTATACATACTTTGCACAAAAGATAGAATCCCTTCCATTGTAAACTCATATGCAAAGATTACTAAAAGGAATGGTGAGATTTACTTTTCACTACCACTTTACCGTCTAAGCTGGTTTCAGAAACTACCCCACTATACCTTCCCCAAGACCTGGAATAAATTTGGCCAAGCAAACGATTTTAAAAAGGTGACGAATAAAGACTCAATCAAGCAATGGATCAAAGGTTTGAAAGAAATCATCACGTCCTCATATTCAGTAACATGCACAGTTTAGAATTGTTTCTCTTGTAAACACACATAATCTGAGCTTATCCTGATGTTTTGCTAGTTAATGCACCAGGCCTGAGAGATACGTTCGAGGGAGGAGGAATCGCTCCAACTGATCATACCCAATGCCTTCTGGCGAAGTGTTCACTACATTAGACCATAAAATACCACTGTGAACTTTGCCGATTCAGATGCAATTCCACCTCTTGAAACCAAGCCCTATGGCTTAAGAGGATTGCGGGGCTACCCACACTTTTTCATCCATATCTATTTATCTCTTATTAAGTTCAACCTTAAAATCCATATTTTCTCATGCTCGTTTAACCAAAAACCACTGGATACACCCCAAAAATACATAAATACATCCAAACATTCATGGCAAATGATTTCGCGCACTGGGCAACAATGTGGAGGGGTGTCCCGGACGCCCACAGTCCTCACAATCTGAAAGCACTGCATCCACGCGATGTTGAGGTACAGCTTTTTCATGAATCTCCCTTGCAGCTTCAAAGGCTGCCGCAGTATCTAAAACTTTGAGAGTGGGATCTGGAATCTCAAGAAGTCTCAGAAACAAATCAGTCTCATGCTTGCAAGATAGGATGAGCTCAACATGTGGCGTTCGTCAACAGTAGGTATGGCAATCTCAGCCTCGTCTCCTTTTTGACGCAATTGGTGATAAAAATCGGTCAGCTTTTGTGACGGTCTCTTTTTACATTGCTTCCAGGCAAGACGACGACCGAAAAGTGGTTAGATTTCCATGAACCGATCCTCCAGCAATCCAACGCAATCGTCTATGGTATATGTAGTGCGGCTTGATACGACCACTTATTGTCGACAACAATTCACCCTCAATCCTGGACAAGAAATAGGCGCGTTGTTCGCTAACCTCCAACGAGGACATGTGAGATGCCCCGAAATAAGACCAGAATTTTTCAATCCACATTCTCATCTCAGGTCGTGACGATTCCAAAGTCAAGATTGGAGGTCTTAATTCGCCAGCAATGCGGAATTGCTCCACGCGTTCAAATGTGGGAGAATTCTCACCAGCTCTCCTGCCAGAATCGCTACGACTTGTGGCAGAAGCCGCCAATCATGCTGCGGAACCAAGATGTGTCATGAGATCCTCCATGACTTGTTCTTGTTCCACGGCGATCTTATTGTCGTTGATGACGAGCTCCTCGTATATTTCAGCAATTTTTCCCACTCTTAACTGCAGATCCTTGACAATGGATCGAACCATTTAATTGTCAACATCGTCTCCAGCGACGATATTGTCCAAAAGTCTCCGGTCCCGAGTGAAATAGCCTTTATGCGTCCGGATTGACGATCGATTGGCTGCCATGGCGTTGTATTAGGTCTAGTTTCACTCCTCAACGAACGAAGGCAGTCTTCCGCCCGACACACCCTGTTTCGAGTTGAACGTCACTAATTCCAAGCCGAACCAACGGGGATGGAAACATGCACTAGCATTTTTATACCCTTTATTGCCCATTTTTCATCCTTTTCACATTTTCTTCGTATTGTTTTTCTACTTAAATTGTTTTTGCCTTGAAAGGCAGCTTTGTGAGATATCAAAACAATAATGATATATGTCAAGATTTTTAAGATTAAGGTTCAGGACGCCTGGTATTTTTATTTTTCACAAATGGATATCGACTGTTGGAATCCAAGAACCCTATTCAACTTTTCTTCAGGAGCAGCAGCCTTCCTGGTTTGCAATTTTTGGAGGTTAGTTATTGAACAGTCAAGTGGAACCAACCGGAAAGTGTCGTAAGCCCTGATCCAAGCAGGCAGTTGACACGCATTCCAGTTGAAGTCGCCTTTTAGTGGAAGCCAAGAGCTGAGTTGAGTGTAAAAACATACCCCATGTGAAATGTGTATTTCAACCATTTCTCTGTGTTGTGATATTGGTGTGCCATATATCTTTCCGATATGTTCGTATTTATGGTTGCAAGTTTGTATCTTCCTTCTTTCCGTGTTCTTTTCCTTCTCTTCACCTCACTTATAAAACGAGTTTGGGGAGAGGTGAGGGATAGTACCTTTTTGGAGAGCGAAGAATAAAGAGTTCAAGGGAAAAAGAACGTGTTGAAAATGAAATCCATAAAATAGGAAATTACTTAAACGNAGGGATAGTACCTTTTTGGAGAGCGAAGAATAAAGAGTTCAAGGGAAAAAGAACGTGTTGAAAATGAAATCCATAAAATAGGAAATTACTTAAACGAGAGGTCCATCGTAAAGCTTGGATGTTCCTCAAACCTCAGCCAGAGGATCATCATAGGCAAGACAAGGTCATTGCTCCCAAGAAGAAGATTGGAAAACATTTGGCGCATGTCGGTGGAATTGGGATCAACTTGGGACCTTTGTCATTAACAATTGTGATCTTCGTATATAACAAAAATCATGAACTTGGATGACCAGACTCCAAAGGATTCCGAATCAAAGACACAATCCCCTCCCTTGGATAATATACCGGAGGACATTAAAAGAGTCCGTCAAGATTTGGATCAATTGGTAAAACGACAGGATGAGATGGGTGAGATGTTATATGTGATTTTGAGAAAACTAGATGGCTTGAGTAACGCAACAAAGCCAAGCTCTGAATTCCATCCTGGTTCAATCTCTATTCCGCCTTCCCTCAATCCATGCGTTTCAACTCGACGTTTAAGTACACTCAAGAAAAGTCTGGGGAGTCATTTAAGTAATTGCAAGAGAATCAATCTTGATTATGAAGAGCTTCTTGAAGGAGAATACACCGATATCCTCGGTGTGCTGGCTCGTTTGAATACGTTATATCAGAACCTAGAACAACTATACAATGACATCAGAAGATCAAGCCCAGTGGACTTACAATATCAAGTACAACTGGAGGGTGAAGGAAAGCTGAGCGAAATCAAGAACAAAATAAAAAAACTTGGAAAGCATTTTGGACCAACCTGAGAAAAGCAAACCACCGTTAACTGCTTCAATGATGGAACAAAATACATCAACATTTCGCTATGGAGATCCATATTTGAACAAGGACCATTATCCGCAACATGGAGGTGCGGGGTTGAACCCTCCGAATTTGATCTCCAGGGATGAGTTAGCCCAAATGATAGATGGAATTGGCAAACGAGTTTTGGAACCCTCAGATATGAGGAAGAAATTGTCTATTCCAAAATTTTGTGGTAAAGAGGACTTTGGACCTTGGTTGGCAAGATTTGATGCTCTGGTTCATCAAGACTCAAGGATAAATAACTGTGCGAAATTTTTAGGGCTATATGCAGCCCTGGAAGGAGAACCTAGAGATCACATAGAAGATCTAACGTTGGGAGAGTTTGCCGGGCATCACTACACCCGTGCTCGAGATTTGCGGATTCGTTATTATGGAGGAGAAACTCGGAGACGTAATCGTCACAGTCAAAGATTTGATGAAATACGTCCCTTAGCGACTCTCAATGTTTTAGATCTACGAAGTTTATCATCAAAATTGGAAGGCGTCTGTCAACAATTAGCAATTGATGGACAACAATCCGCCCTCCACCACAAACACAATGATATTTTCGAAAAGGCAATGGGAAAGGTGGGACGGTTTGCAAAAGGCTTTTCCTTATGGTGCCATGATCGAGACGCTCCTATTTGTCTTTTCTAAATGCGATTATGGCTTGAGAGAATGATCCGTTCCAGTGATGATGTTGAACTTCTAATGAAAAAGTCAAGGCCTATATCAAATCCCAATTGCAAATCATTCCTGTCCTCAAAGCAAAAACCCAACACCACCATCCGAGTCATCAGTGTCTTCTGCGTCCAGTGATTCAAGTCTCGCTGATTTGATATTGCCGTGGAACGTCCCTTTTCATGCGTATGTTGTAAATCTTCAGAGTTCCACCCACTTTCTTCGTGCGAAAAGTTTCAAGATCACACCAATCGCGAGAGATTTGATCTATCAAAAGCTAACAGCTGTTGCTTAAAATGCCTTAAGCCTTCCCACACTGTAAAATATTGCCAAACACGTGAACGAGGTGGAATATGTAAGAAACCTACCCATCACACACTCCTCCATCGAGATGATTTTAGTAACAAGAAAACAAACCGAAAACAAAACATAAAGAGTTTTACAACCCGTGATGAAAGTTCTTCATTGAATTCATCGAATGATGAATATGTAGCCCCCCAACTATTTGTCAACAAGAGCAAAGAATCCGGCTATGTAGCTATTGCTATTGGAGCAGTGTATGTTCTATGTGGAAAAAAGAAGATGAAAGTGAATGCTCTTTTTGATAAAGGTTGCAACAACACGACCATTTCTAAGCGTGTCACGGATCAGTTGAACATCAAGCATATGGGAAAACCTCATAGGAGAACACTCAATGAAACGACTGGTGTGGAAGTTGAAGTAGAGGTCATAGCAGTAAACTTTAAGGTCGCTTCAATTGGACACCACCGCGAATTTTCGAAATACGGCATTTCTTCAAAAGCGGTATACGACGTCTCAGCTCATGCGATTAATCGGGTTTGTCCTGGTCTGTACCCGGTCGATTGGGCTAAAGTCTTGGAAAAGGAACCTCATCTACGAGGAGTGAAACCTGAAGAAGCTTCCGTATCGGAGGTAGACCTCATTATTGGGACAGATTATTGCGGTCTTTTAACACCTTTGGAGACCAGATTTTCTCAGTCCAATGTGAAAGCTCCTACTGCGGAATTGACACGCCTCGGTTGGATTTTGATGGGTCGAAATGAGACAACAGGCAATAAAAATCCAACTAATTTGTGCTACAAAGGAAACTTAGCATCCGGTTCCATTCACCCAGATCTATATATGCTTGCCAAGCAGTTTTGGGAAATGGATTCGCCTTCTGTAAGGTCTGGGTGGTCTTCTAAAGAAAAGATGGCCTTTGGAAAAATGGAGATTTCGCACGACCCAATTAAACAGCAATTTGAGGCAACAATTCCTTGGAAAGAATCCAGTGGTCCAAATCTTCCTTACAAAAGAAATGCGGTTATTCAACGTCAATCTCGCTGCCTGGATACAAAATACCTTGATAAGAAGGGTTGCTCTCTCCAAGAAATTGAAGAAACATTTATGGATTACAAAGAGAAAAAATACGTTAAAGAATTGCCAGAGCTCTCCGAAGATTCTTTTTATCTCCCTTTCTTTCCCGTGGTGGATCGGACAAGAGCAACCAACCAGGTTAGATTAGTCTTTGACGCAGCCGCTAAATATCAAGATAGATCTTTAAAGGATCAAATTATGGAGACTCCAAACTTGATAAGGAACTCTCTTCATTGCCTGGTGAGTTTTCGCCTTCGTAAATTTGGCATAATCGGTGATATCAGCCAGATGTTCAATAGAATTTCTTTGGCTCCAAAGGACCGACGTTATCACCGATTTGTTATGGTGGGGAAAAATGGGAAAATCACGGATTACAAGTTCCAGGTTCAACTTTTTGGAAACAAATCGGTAGCCAACATTTCACAGAAGACATTAGCAGAATGCGTCAAGCTATTTGATAGCAGACTTACCACTTGCATCGGAAGCCATTCCTACCCGCACCTACATGGATGACATTTCTGACTCGAGACACCGAAGAAGAAATTATGAAAGAAGTGGAAGAACTGCCCACTCTTCTAAATCATGCCTCTATGGCGCCAAGAAAATGGTTATCCAATTCTCGTGCAGCTTTGTCAAGCATTCCTTCAGGAGATCGAGCTAATCAAGCTTTCGATCCAAACAAAGGTATCATTAATCAAGGGAAGATTTTAGGAATGAAATGGTGTCCAGAGTACGATTTCTTTTTGTTTGAATGGAGAGGATTTGATGAGTTGAACAAGATTGATTTCTGGACGAAGCGCAATGTGTTATCAACTCTCTTCAAACAATATGATCCATTGGGACTGCTTGCTCCTTATCTAATTCTTGGCAAAGTTCTTTTACAATCTATTTGTACTACCAAGTCAGGATGGGATGATCAGATTCGACAAGATTTGGATATGAAGTGGACCCAGTGGATCAAGCAAGCAAATCGTTTGACGGACGTCAAAATTCCCCGCTACCTTGGATTCTCGCAGGATAAGAACACTTCAGTTCATATTTTCGTTGACGCCTCGATCGATGCAATAGCGTGTTGTATCTACGTGGTCTCCAGTAATTCAGTGAAACCTTTGCACTCTAGACTAGTGTTCGCGAAAGCCAGGGTAACACCATTGAAATCTCATAGTACATCCCGTTTGGAACTCGCTTCAGCCCACTTGGGCCTTACCTGGTGGCTTCATTTGTTCGAATGTCTAGAGAAGGAGAAGCATGATGTGACCTTCTGGACTGACAGTAAGAATGTGTTATATTGGATCAACAACCCCGCAAAGCACCACAAGATATTTGTTGCTAATCGAGTGGGAGAAATTCAGCAACATTCTAAATCGAGTCAATGGCGTCATGTTCCAGGTAATATTAATCCTGCGGATATTCCAAGTCGTGGAATCAGTCTCTCAGAGCTGGTGACGTGCTCCCTCTTTTACGAAGGTTCCCCATTTTTATCATGGCCGGAGAACCAATGGCCGGAGACGAGACTAGACTTTGGTGATCCACAGGACCTGACAAAAGAAAAGAGGGCATCCATTTTGAACTTTATGAGTGTTTCCGTAGATTTTGATTCTTTCCTGATTTTTGAGAGATCCGTTGGTCGGATTTGGAATGGATGGACAATTTTAGCTCGGAGAGCTGTCATCCTTCTCAGAGTTCAAATTTGCTGGAGTTTCTTTCGATATGGAAGACGGGATATGGCAAAGCACTTGTTCAAAGGAATGGAAAATTCTGTTCTAATTCAGATGGCTCGTAATGTTCTTTTCAAAAGAGCTCAAGAGAAGACATATCTTAATGAGATTGAGGTGCTAAAGACGGGGAGCTCGTTATCAGTAAAGCATCAAATGGCAAAATATACTCCATTTCTAGATCCATTTGGAATTTTGAGAGCACGAACTCGCCATGAACGCTCTGACCTCCTTCCTATAGAAACCAGATTCCCAATAATATTACCTACATCACGTCCAATAACACATCTCTTCGTACAGGATTTGTATTTCAAGATGAAGCACCCTCTCGGAACGAATGCCATGAAAGCCGAAATTAATAAGTATTGCTTAATTCCCGGACTATGTAAACTTGAAAGGAAGACAAGAAAAGCGTGCGTCAATTGTGTCCAAGCCAACGCTAAAACCCAAATCCCTGTCATGGCTATTCTACCATCCTATCGATATTCTGGATCACTCCGAGCATTCTCCAATGTTGGAATTGATTTTACGGAGAGTTTTTCAATCAAACAACTTCGGTCGACTCGTTCAACAAGAGAGAGACCAAAAGCTTATGTTCTTGTGTTTTCGTGCCTCCAAGCACGAGCTATTCATTTGGAGGCTACTGAAGGAATGTCAACAAAGGATGTTTATGAAGCCTTTTGCCGTTTCTCAAGCAGACGGGGCGTACTCGCCAGAGTAGTATCGGATAACTACTCGTCATTTAAGGCTACTGATGATTTACTCATGGATTTGTTCTCTAAGATCGACTTCAAGATCGATAGTGACATTCCGGTGTTAACTCCAGCCCATTTCCTCGTGGGACATGTTGGAGGTCATTTGTTGTGTCCCCCTCTTTGTACTCGAACTAATCTCTATGATCGTTTCAGATATTTGAACACTACACTTAATCACTTCTGGCAAAGATTGATATCAGAATTTCTTCCTCAATTACATCCAAGAACAAAGTGGAATCAGGAAAAACCTCCACTCGAGGAAGGAAACTTGGTTGTCCTTCTGGAAGATCAATTACCCCGAGGTTTATGGAAAATCGTTGTTGTTGATCGGGTTTCGCAAGGGGGAGATGGTTGTGTCCATCAAGCTTGGATCAGGCCCTGTGATGGCAGTATTTTGAAACGCCCCGTATCCAAGCTATTGCCACTCGATATCGAACCATTGAGTGTTAACAACTAGTTTGGCATTTTATAGTTATCTGAAGGCTTGCAGCTTCAAGGCTGGAGAATGTTGTGATATTGGTGAGCCTTATATTGCGTCTTTCCGAAATGTTCGTATTTATGGTTGCAAGTTTGTATCTTCACTTTTTCCGTTTTCTTTTGCTTCTCTTCGCCTCGCTTATAAAACGAGTTTGGGGAGGTGAGGGATAGTACCTTTTTGGAGAGCGAAGAATAAAGAGTTCAAGTGAAAAAAGAACGTGTTGAAAATGAAATCCATAAAATAGGAAATTACTTAAACAAGAGGTCCATCGTAAAGCTTGGATGTTCTTCAAGCTTCCTAGCCGTCCAATGCAAATTGTCAATTTCACATCCGCGCCGGACTTTCAAAATACCACGGGAGCAAGCCCGGGTTTCAGTGAGTCTTTGTGCAAGGAGATTGGAATGCGCCAAGAACTGGCCAAAAACGACCTTCACGAGAAAAATCCACCACGGTCGATTATTTCACACAAGAGGCTCTTCATTCCACAAGGAGTTCAGACTTCTAAAAAGAAGGGGGTAACATTCTCACCCGAGGTTGTGGATTTAGTCAAGCGAGCTCAGCAAAAAACCTTGCCAAACGACGATACTTTATGGCTATCCGACAGAAAACGTTCACCTTTGAACCAAAGGTTGTCAATCCCAAGATCCATCCTCCAATGAAGACAAGGTCATTGTCACTTGAGAACCTGTTCAAGCCCAGGCAAGGCCACGATTTGAATATTTTCTGGAGAGGTTTGGACAAAGTCTCAAAGAAGGAGCGACTAGGAATGGGGATAACACGTAACAATGCATAAACTTATGTCACTGCAGTGAAGAAAAGCTTGCTGACTTCAAATTATTGTCAACTGGTGGCACCAAAAATTGTTTTCGGATGAAATTTATTCCCCACCGATTAGTTGGCGGTGCTCATTTTTGAATTTGTGGCAAAATATTAAAAGGTTTAGATAGAGACTTTAAGGGTTATTAATATCGTGTTAGGTTAGGTTGAGTTGGGTTAGGTAAGGTTGGATTAGCTTTGATTAGGTCAGGTTAAGATTTTAAAAAGTAGCACCACCAACTAATCGGTGGAGAATAACGTTTACCTTGTTTTCGCTCAAGTGAGAAAAAAAAATTCAAATGCTTTGAAAGATTTGGATCAAACACTACAAACCATCATAGGCACACCTTCAATGCTGAAAAGAAGGGAAAACATATGATGCAAAATTTACCTCCAGATTGTGTTTTTTTTGATAAATTCATTTGGCGTTCATTTACGTGAACGAATTACTTATTAGTTATTCACGATGATGATAAAAGGTGTATAAAGTCTATGTAAAAACATTAATAGTTAGACAAGACAGGTAAATGGTCAAAAGAACCTCAATCACAACGTTTTTATCACAAGAATAGCCAAATATATCAACTTGAATTCATTGGTGGATGAAGTATTAAATGAATATAAAACTAAATAAGGTAGCTAGTTGTTTATCTTGAAGTGTTAGAGAGCATTTCATTGATCAACAATTACACGGCCTAAGAAAAGCATGGAAAGTCATTGACATGGGTTTGACATGTTCATGGAAAAGCACCAAAAAATATTTCATAGGAGTCACAATTTTGTTTGAAAACTATGCATTCAATGAACGCTTATCAGGTTATCAGCAAAACTCGTAAACAGGTTTTCTAAACAATAAAAGTGCTTTGAAAAGCTCGTCATAAAAGTGCTTTTGAATCCTGCCATACCTTGTTTGACACATGACCATGTGTTTAACTATCTCTATTACTAAAGATATTTAAGTCTTATTGGATATTTCTTTTGTATGTATGATGCATACAATAGCACTTATTACTGAGTGATTAAGGGCTCGTTCTTGAGTAAAGGGTCGCCATTAGAGGCGGAGATCTACTAGAGAGGGGAAGGGGAAAGACTTGGGTTCGAACCCATGAACCCACGTTAGTCACCTACAATACAACCATCTTCCCAAACATGTTCATGGTGCTACCCACAACACTGATAAAAGAACTGGGCAAGTGTCAAGACTTCTAATAACCTTAGATGCGTTTCCAACTAAAATTTTATCCAAATCTATCGAATAGACGATTAGGTATAACGCTTTTAAAGATTGGATTTGCATCAAGTTTGCCATTTGCCCAAAAAATATGATTTGCTTTTTCTATGCCCCAAATATCAATGGAAATATTTCACTTTTCATATTCCTTAAAATCAGATGACATACATAGTTCTCTTACCAGAGTTATCTCAATGACGAAGGTCATTCTGTACAGAAGGTACTGCACCGGTTTTGTGGTCGTGCATCATGAAGCAATTGAAAATTCATTAAGAAACAATTGCCAGAGGCATTTTGTTATCTTGAATGATAGACGGATATTGTTATCAATTTTGCTCGTAGCATGCATGCTGCAAGTGAAATGTCTAAAAGAAGTAAATGCGTTTATATTCTCAGTAGTGCCGCACCTACTACTTGAAGGGAGATCATGGATGAGGCATATCGTGAAATTGGGGCAACCGGTGGGACGGTGGGAGGAGGTTGTCACACTCACGTCCTATCAGGACGGAATTTCACGAATAATACCGCAGAGCTAACCTTTGTTGACAAAGTTTTTCCCGCGAATGTTTGTTGTCCTGCCTTCCAAGCCTGTTCATGAGACTCTTCCCGTGAGTAATGTTTGGGTGCCTGATAATCAGTCATTTCGATGACTTATTCAGAGATAATATGCTCTTCTACAAAATTATAAGCAATTTGTTTGAATTAAAACCGATTAGCCAAATTCAAGCTAATATTATGTGCCCTACTAACTCAACAGAAATCTCATCAAAATAACCATATGCTCATTTACATATTAAACAAGACGACTCTCTTCACAATAGACGTGGTCTATGGCTTTATGAGCCAAAGTGTAGTCGAGAATGGATGAAAGCTCTCCCTGGGTATGCTTTCCCACCCCATCTTAAATTACTCAGATATCCCCGATTATAAATGCACCAACAAGGTTTTCAAGAAAAGATTGAAGGCAAAGTCCAATACGATGGGTCTTGAAGACGGAATGTGGTTTTCTTTTTTTTGTTTCCTCACGCTCCGTTGTGTGTTCTGTTTGTTATTGCGTACTGTCATTTTTCCTATTTTCAAAACAAAAAAGAGACATTTTCTTCCTGGTCTCTACTCTTTCCCAGTATTTTATCTCATGAGTTAACTCATATTCAATCCCAAAGGGGACAGCATTCACACACACCTCGGTGTCGTGCTGATCCCTGGATGCCGGATCTATAGATCTCTGATGAAACCATCACATCGGTCCTTTTCTCTTTTCCATACCAGTTCCATATTATTTCCCCCTTCAGTACGTGAAATAAACGGCAATCAAAAAAAAAATTGCTCAATACATAGCAAACATTTCACCATTAAGGCCAACTCTGAAATGTATTCACATTCAAACGCCTCGATTCAGAAGAAATCAAATTAAGTGACCTCGAAAATGCTGGAGATTTCAAAAGCATCAAATTTATTCGTTGATTGAAATAATCAGAGGAATGAAACTGTTTCTTAGCCATACAAGTTTGAAAGCCTTTGACACAGTAAATCTGAAAATCGTCGAAAAGAGCAAGTATGTTAATATCGATTCCAATCAGCCAGATACGCAACAACTACCCACTAATAGAGACAACTAATTGCCCAATCTTAATGACCATTGGGATACAAATAGTCTTCATTTGGTCGCCTACTAGAGCAAAAAATCATTTTCCCGCTTTGTCCCACCAAATGTGAAAAGAACCGGAACTTAGGGCGACTGTGCAATAGAATGGAAAACCGAGATTGAATCCGGTTCGAGGATTGAAGTTGGAGTAGTGCTAGGGTGAGTTCGGCAAAAGACTCGAATCCAGCAGAGGACTCCAGTCTTTCATTGTAGTCAAGTCGAAAAGAAAGACTCATGTACCAAAAACTGGCCCCACTAAACTGAGCACTAAATTATTCAGGATGGAGGAAAACCAAGAAGTAAAGGAACAAATCAAGGAAAGTCTAACGACTCTCAGGAACCGGCTAATGCTATGTGATCAGAAAATATAAAAAGAGCTCAATTGAGTCAAACTTTAACCAAAATTAATTGACCACTAGCCAAGTTACTTTCAGAATGACAGGAATTGATCAACTGGCACTTGCTCTGAGCATCCTTGAAGCAAACAAGCTCTGAAAGGGACAGAGGCTTTGTTAAGCAGTGGGATGTTTTACAAACAAGAACCAAACGGTCAGTCAAGTCTTGAACAATCTTGCCCAAAGACCCATTCACACCCTCAATTTCGGACAAATTTGTTCTTTCTCTTCTTTTAACATCATGTCAATGTAGATCAGCTAAATCAACTCCCCAAGAAGTCGAGAAATTAACCTTGTGACAAAAAACCGCACACATTGCCCTCACCTCACATTTGTCATGAAAACTTTGGGCAATCAAATGCTATTGGTAATACTTGCCGAGATTTGGGACCAAGTAAAAAATCACAAAGATTTATTCTGAATTCGCGACGCATTAAGGACTAAAATATGTGTCTTAGTTGCAGACATTATTATCAATTGTGACTATATAAGGCCTTTCTCTACATTTAAAATGAAAAGAGATAAATTGGACAAACCCAAAGCAAGAAAACAGAGAAACCTGAAAGGAGAAAATTTTGAAAAGCCCAATGTCAATTGTCAAATTTGCAAACTGAAGAAGGGAACAAGTGGTTGTTTGATCGTCTGCAAATTCTGTTTGACCAAGAATGCTGGTCTTGGGCAAATTCAGTTGTAGATTGCATCGTGAATTTTTGAGACTTCATTTATAATAACAATAATGCCAAATGTCACTGGGTAGTGCGACGGCATCTAAAAAGAGTTTTGATTGTATTTTATGACGATTTACTTGCTAAATCAGAAATATAACTTTATGATCTTTGTATAAAGATACATTTTACAAACTGGCAATAAACAAGGGTAGCAATAACGGTTATTACTAATGATTAGTTTTGGTTTTAAGTAGATAACGGGATTTTGACCATTCAGTGCTATAAGCACCCACTAGCCACCGACAAAAGAGTCTTTTCAACAGCCACCCATGCTTTCTCAAATTGTTCCTCCAAACTATTACTCATTAGATGCGCTCCGTCTTGCTCTGGGGTATCATGGTCTCCCCATGAAATTGTTCATGGGGTGAACCTAGGAATCTCAAATCTGTATTAATCATTAACTATCTTTTGAGCAATAAATTTTTTTAGTCCATCTTACTCATACCATGAGCGAGACACTGAATAAAGCATCATCATAACAATGTTCGTATCAGGATGGTTGGCCTTCTGGGACTGTAGTTAGAGTTCAATGGTTTGCTTTAGAAAGGTCGGGGTTTGTTTTGAAAAGATCGGGAAGAGAAATTGGACAAGTAACCTCTCTCAAGCTTAGAGACTGCGCACCCTTACAACACCGCATTTGGCACTATTATATTATGGTATAATTTTGCGGCACTTGAGCGAAATATTACTCCCGCTTTATTAGCTTTGCCGCATAGACCGTTTGATTATTCTAAGTGATTAATTGAAAGGACTGCACCAGTCACAATCTTTCACAAACATTATTCAAAATATTAATACTTCTGTTAGTTGGAAAAGAGTGACTGCTCCGGCTTGATTTCCATTCTCCAAGATCACAATCTGGCCTTGAATTCCATTGACACATGATATCCCACTGATGTGACCCGTGGTATAAATAAAGGGGTACTCGCCACATAATTGGTAAGACCCATAATCCAGAGGTTGGTCTGCAGGTGGCACCACGTTCCCAATCCACACTTTCATAAAGCGATTTCTGTCACCACAACAGTCTCGACGACCCACAAAGATGAGACGACTTACGAGGAACTCACCGCCCAAGTCCACGGCAAACCAATGTTTAGTCAACGTTGAATGTGTATAGACATGCCAATAGCTCATTCCGATGACTCCGTCCACTACGCCAGGGCCTTCGTCTGATCCATAGAGTGTGGAGCTTGGATATGTTACTTTATTGAGAGCCAAATTGTCGCCTAGGTACTGGCAAAAGAACTGAGATTTAACCGTTGAGCTTGGAACAGACTCAAAAGTTTTGGTGACCGGATTCACCACAAAATACCGCTGATTCCAAGTGGTGTATTTGGGGTGGGATGGGCCCACCACAGTGGTTTCCACTCGTCCGGTTTGCCAAACCAAGTGAGGCTGATTGGGATCCGACCCAACTTCTCGGACCAATGAGGTAAACCGAGTAGAGGATGAATCACCCACAAGAACACTCATCTTGTCAATGAATTCGTCCGAATCCTCCAAGGGCAGTATTCCACCTTGATTCAAGCATTCAAATTGGGCGTTTTCAATGCTCATTGATGTAGTCACTTGCTTTAGAAACAACATTTCGTTGGCCAATCGTAACTGCACATCAAATCCGGTTAATGCAGCTTTGGTAGCAATATTGGACTCCGTTTCTTTTTGGGATCGCATGATGGCCAGGTTGTCCACAGATTGTCCAATTGGTTTAGTTTTGGCCAAAATTGGATATAGTGAGAATGCATATGGTTTGAATTCCAAAATCAGTTCACAATTGTTGGTTGCCTCGTTTGCCAAATATCGGGAGGCTCGACAAGCATGGTTGGCTTCACACATGGAAAAGCAGACCAAATTAGAGTGCACTGTCAAAGCCTTTATAGCTTGTATATTAGCAAGGAACATTACATAAAATAAAGCACATGTGAGCAGTCTTTGTTTTTGAGCCATTGCTCCCAAAATGAAGGTCTAGTGTTTCAATCTCACTCAACTCATTGCGTTTTTTTGATTGCCACGATTAATTACTGAGTAGAGCGATGAGAACGAACACATCTTGATTGATGGTTCAGGTAGACATTAGGACTCACCGGCAAAACAGAAAATGTATTTGAGAAAGGCATGTTTCACACGAAGAGAGTCATATATCTGTTATAAACACACTTTTTAGGTCGATGACAATCCAGACTTATTGGAGTAAGGAAGTCTTCCTCTTGCCCTCCCCAGCCACCACAATGTATTAATTTGCTGCTCCCTAATATTCGTTAGAATAACATTGATCGGTTGGAAAGTCCAAGGACAACGTCACCCCTGGACAAAGACGACAGGGAGCGGGTAATGTATCTTTTATCCAGGTGAACCGAATGCATTTTCCCTCGTATAAATTGGGCTCTTGTTGACATAGAAATCATTCGTCAGGTTTGACCTCAATCAAGCGTCTTTGCCAAAAGTAACAAAATTGCTGGATCAGGTTTCATATCAGTATACAAATTAGACAACGATGTATAAAATTCTCATGGGTGCATAATTCAAAGGAAAAGACAGTTTGATGACATTTTTCTACCTTTATTCAGACGGGTAGTTCTAATTCTTACTATGTTCAAATTGGGTTAACATTTGACAACGTTTTAGAGTTAGTGGAAATAGTTTTACCTCAAATTACGGCCTTTTGAGGTCAATGAGAAAGCCATAGGCAATGTACTCGTAGAGTCTATAGCCAACATACCTGGAGATCAGTTCTTTATTGTGTTTTCAACTCCAAAGAGTTTAGGAGCAACAACTCATTGCTCTATTGATAAGTTTGTTGAGATCTCTTTGAAGTAAATGACTCTCGATATTTGTCAAAAACTTATTGAAAGGATTTAGGGTCAATTCCAGTGACCGTAGAAGCTTAACGTGCGTTTTGAGAGCGCTTTCAAGCCCTCGAGAATCCAGGCTAGTTAAAACAATGAAGTCCAACTCTCTTCTTTCTCGGGCTGCTTCATTGTTCATTTTGCTGCCTTCATATATTCGTAGGGCGTATGTTGGCGTCGATTCAGTAGCAGGATTTAAGTCAGACTTGAACAAGTCTTTGACTAAAATTCTCGATCAACCTAATATTCAAGGGTTAGGGCGACTTTACACTAGGATGGAAAACCGAGATTGAATCCGGTTTGAGGATTGAAGTTGGCCTAGTGCAGTTTATCGCAATATGATTCTTCTGTTCGACCTTAGTACAGTGAAAGACTAAAGTCCTCTGCTGGACTGAAGTCTTTTGCCGAAGCTCATGGATACTGTTGCAGATGTATTGGGAAAGATGCATTTGCCCCTCCCTTAAATACCTCATACTGCATTGTCGCAATCTACTTGGTTTGTTGCAATATAGCAGTTGTTAAATTGTCTTATTCTCACATTATTCCTGATTGTCTTTTGACAAAAGCTCAAGCTTTTCCCCAATATGCAAATAGAACATCAATACTTTACACGCAAAAGAGCAAATTTAAAAAATATTTGCATTATAGCTCAGATCTCTTCACCCTGAGAGATAGCTAAAATAAAGCACCCAGAGGAACCAATTTCATCTACAAACCTGCATGATTTAGGGTATTAATTTGGGGTCCAAGTCAGAAGACAACTTTAATGACTTGTTTTCAAAGATGCTTTGCTTTTTTTTCTTTTGCAAGATTAACTTAATGTTTTCTTTTTGTGCGGCTTTTTGCTTTTACTGTAAGTAAGTTGATATCTTTGCGTTCGGGAAATTTTTATCCAGTAAAAATGAATTATTTGGTCCTTTCAGAATATTTTTAGTGATTGTTTGGCCCCAAAAAAACATTTTTTTCCGAGCCCTGGTAATCACTATTGGCAATGCATCGCTGAGCCTTCCAACTGATTGATGGGTGTCCCAATTGAGAGAAATTCCCTCTTCGTCGTTACAACAAACAATAATTAATGGCTCTCCCTCGGAAATGACCGCAAGATCGCCCATTATAGCAGTTAAAGCAGCAACTCATGTTTGTCTTATACTTGTTGTGACTCCGTGACTGACTATTTATTGGGACTAGAACATTCTTAGTTCAATGACTAGAATAAAACATCTTGGATGAGTATGAACATTGTTGTAGATTAAGTACCCCAAAGAAAGAAAAGCGGATGCTCTACAAATAGGGTACCCAGCACGCCTGATGTATCAATGCATTAGAACTGGCGAACCTGGCCAGTCCCTAAATAGTCATGATTGGGGTTTTGGTGAGCGCATGCCAAGTTTGACTTCAAAATTGCAAGAAGATCAATACCTACACTTTCCCTGCGACTATTTGAGAGAAGCAAATAGTAAAATGAAAGAGCTCGATAGAGAAGAGAGGACTTCTGTGCCACTAATCAATATTTTCGGAATCCCGTCTCAAAAAGAAATCGTCCTTCCAAACACTAAGTCAAAGAGATTACTACAGTGTGGTCCAGAGGGTCGTGGAAAAATGGTCGTGGTATCTATCCTCACTTCTCTACTTTATAAATTGGTCCAACCTAAAGGTGCTCACGAACTACAATCGACGGTTTTGCTTAACTTTTGTTCAATAACAATTGCGCTCCGAACATTTAGATTGTAAACAAAGAAAAGGGGTCAGTTTTGCTTGACACTTAAATTCCAATGAAGGAAATTTTCAAAATTACGAAATGCTCCATATGTCTTGGCTACAAGGTCAGGACAAAAATGAAAAATTGGTTTGGGGCTCAAATTGAAGCCTAGGTCAAAAGGTAATGTGTTTCTCACTTCCTAGACCTTGGAGATTGAAGCCAGACCCACAACAAGTATATGCACCTACGCCAAGGAGTCTTTTCAACTCCAACTCCAACTCAACACGTGCTAAACGACCCCACTTTGGGCGACTACAGTTCACTTCTAAAAGACGTATTGATTGACAAGAAGGAAGTCGTCGAAGCTATCAATCACCTGAAATCTTCAAGCTCTTCAGGACCTGACGGTGTAACGGCACAGTTCCTTAAACGCACATCACTAGTCATCGCTCCAATTTTTACATATTTAATGAATCGTTCTTTGTCAGAGGGGAGGGTACCCACACAACTAAAACATGCCCATATAGTCCCCATTTATAAGGGAGGAAATAGGGATCAACCTGTGAATTATCGACCAATCTCATTAACGTCGAATGTTTCCAAAGTTATGGAAAAGCTTGTTAAGACAAAGCTTCTTGAATACCTTGACATAAAAGGTAGCATTCCTGACCAGCAGCATGGTTTTCGTGCCCATTTTAGCACTGTGACACAATCGATTCAGCACTTTGACGACGTTATAGAGGGACTACAACATAGCGATTGCGTACTGTACTTGGACTTTGCTAAAGCATTTGACAAAGTGGATCATATTCTACTGCTAAGTTATTTAAGTAAACTAGTGGTGGGAAGAAATATTTACTCTTGGATCAGAGATTTCCTCACCAACCGCACACAAGCCGTTCGAGTTGACGACTGCTTAGGCTGCCCTCGAAACGTGGTATCTGGGGTACCTCAAGGAACTATTCTGGGTCCGATCTTGTTCGTTTTATTCATTGCACCACTACACGGATTGCCCCTCCAGTCTTCAATATCTTCTTATGCTGACGGTACTAAGTTAGTGTTCGGAAGAAATTCACAAAACCAGACAGCCCTGCAAACTGACTTGGACGTTGCATACAAATGGGTCCACTCTCAAAACATGGAATTAAACGGGGATAAGTTTCGAATCATGACGTACAACCAAAATGAAGTAGACAAGCCAATTTACACCGACAATCGCCTGAAACCCATTTTATCAGTAAGCTCCGTTAAAGACCTTGGAATAATAGTTGAAAATAACGGTAAATTTGAAGAACACATCCAATCGAAAGTGACCAAAGCATACCAAACTTGTGGCTGGATATTCCGAACTTTCAAATCCAGAGACGCTTATATTATGAAAACTCTATACAAGTCTATTGTTCAACCGCATTTAGAATATGCTTCCCCAATCTTGGCGCCAATGAATGTAGGGGGGCTGAATAAGATAGAAAAAGTACAGAGAAGTTTTACAAAATATATTGCAGGCATGTCCCACTTAAGCTAATGGGAAAGACTTCAATCCCTTAAATTATATAGTATTCAGCGTAGGTACGAACGCTACCTAATCCTTTATGTTTTTAAATGTCTCCATGCACTTTGCCCTAACCCGGGAATGAAGTATAACGATAGTGACAGAAGTGGCATCACGTGTGAAATCAAATTTAATTTCAACCCATCAGATAAAAAGTTGGTGAAGACCTTAAAATCCTGTTGTACTAAACCGAGCACCAACCCCTTATAATCGCTACCATGCTCACTTCGACGATTCTATTTACTAGATGATCCATTGTTAAGTTTTAAGCGACATTTAGATCGTTTTTTATCAACCATCCCAGACCAGCCTTTCGTTCAAGGGTGCCCTAGAGCGGCAAATTCGAACGCATTTTGTGACCAAATCTTTTATCAATTGTGACTTACGGGGAACTCATTCTCCTGTATCGGTATATCAAACCCAAAAAGAATATTAAAATAAATGTGGGCGGGACCACCATTTTGATGATGATGACTCATTTATTTCTGGTCGCAGGGACACGAGATATACAGTTTTAAATTTGTATGGTTCCTATTGATCGAGATTACGGATTATTATATTCCACGTCACAAAAAGATATGTTTCACAATGTCTTTGTTGCTTCTTTGGATACATATTTGTTATTACTGAGTAGATAGGTCGCAGTTCTTGATTAAACTTTTCACTTTAGCTTTGCTTTCTTCCTCCCTGATGTGCACAGGCAGTCTTTCCCAAATTTCAACAATTCTGGTAATAATTGACTTTTTGGTTGCTTGGGGAGGGTAGGCTCTAGACGATCTTTGGCGCTTGTTCTTTTCACCCACATTAACCTCTATTCGTCCGGCTGTAAGGAGATGATTTAACTAGTCTTTTCCATAATACCAAGCCAACAGAGCTATCACGCGCATTGCAATAACGTATATAGAGACCTGGTTTGTTTTCTGTAGAAGCTCTTTATATTCCACGCGTTTTCTTGTTGATATATTGCAATGGCTCTTCCATGGATCTCCCAAACATAAGAAACTTTGTTTTTGATGCATTGGCAGCGAGGCGAGAAGCTTTCATGAACTCTAGGATTTCAGCTGCCGATATCCTCAAGCCTTGACGCACTTCTTCTCTTGTTTTGGCCGATGTGTAGCATGTTATATCGTCAGCGTAGGCTAATAACGAACTATTTGACACCAATTCCTCCAGATCGGCCACCATCACAAGAAAAAGCAACGGGGAGATCTTTGACCCTTGTGGGCTTCCCATTTTCACACTGATAAGCTGTGATTTCACCCCCCCTCCCCAATACCGTATGTGATCAGCTTTGCAATGAGCAAGTCAACGTTCAAGGTGTCTCCACAGTGGAGACCATCCTGACGAGCCTTCGTCCAGTCATGATGAATTGCTCCCGCTGCTTGAATTGTCGAGAGACCGGGCCGAAATCCGTATTGTGACTTCGGCAATATTCCTCTCTTCTCAAGATGCTTAGCCAGTTGTATCCGGATGATCTCTTCCAAAGGCTTACTTGCTGTTGGAAGAATACACATCGGTCGGTAGTTTTCAGCATTGTCCTTTTCTTTCTTTTTATATAGTGGTAGTACTCTTCCTCGTTTCCACACTTCTGGTATGTCTCCTTCCCTGATCACTTCATTTATTACATGTGTTAGTGGAATGGCCAAGATCTCGGGAGAAACTGGTGCAATCCCAAAAATGTCTGGGCACTTCGACGACTTCATCATATGTTTTGGCTTGATGATATCCCTCTCTTCTACAGCCTTGAATGCAAAGTCATTTTTTGGCAGTCGGAGCCGTGTAGCTCTAGTTCGAGCTCCCATGAGGGGATCTGTTGTGGAGGCACCAATGCCCTTTTGAATCCTTAAAATCTTTGAGAGAAAAAATCTGTTGAAATGTTCTGCGGTTTCGTTGATGTAAAGCACCCGTCCGTTGGATTTGATTGTATTCGACGTTGATTTGCCACTCCTCGTGATTTCCTTGACAACTTTCCAGACCTCGTGTGGATTTGTTTTTATCCTGTTTCTGATGTTAGAGATACTTTCAATTTGAGCTTGACGATTGCATTGCTGTCGAAGGTTCGTTAGCTTCCCTTTCTTATTCTTGCTTCTGGTATTGTCCCTGAGACGTCGTAGTTTGCACAACTGAACACTTGGTTTGGGTGATCTCTTTGGCTTTATCCTGATAAACTTCAGTGGTGCGTGCTTGTTTAAGACCTTTAACAATAGCTCGTTGAACTTTTCTGCCTTCATCTGAATTTCTCCATGCGCTAGATCTTCCCACGGTTGCTTTGTAGATCAAGCCTAAAACTGTCGGAATCGATCTTTCCATAACTTCGCCTTATACTTGGAGTTCTGTTGTGCCTGGCTGCCAATGTTTTCATAGTCCACAAGATAGGGTTGTGATTGCTCAAGCCATGTTCTCTTGTTAATGCTTCAGTGACAAGTCCTGTCTGGTTTGAGAGTGTCCAGTCGAGGTTTGAGTGAACGTCTCTATCTCCTCTTTTGCGAAAAAATGTTTTACCGAATTGTGTACATATCATTCCACATGAGTCCATACTTTCGCTGAAGGTCTTCGCTAGTTGACGTGGGCCATGTTCCGTCCCGACATTGATTCCCACACTGGACGGGATTTACATAGATAATTTTGACCCAAGCACTACGTGAAAACCTTGATAGCTCTCTAAGATGGAGAGCACCTAGTACACTGGGCTTAAATTTCTTAGACCTATCTTAAGGCCTCCTGTTATAACCCTAATCAGGGCATATAAGTAATAGTTCGAGCTTCCTTCATCAAGCCTCAAACTATCGTGAATCAATTGATTGACTAAGGATACAAATCGCTAGCTACTCTACTCCCCACGGTTCCAGACCAATCTCGGTTGTCTGGCATACACCTGGGCCAATCTTCAAGGCTAGCTATCCTGCAAAATGTGGTCACTATCCTAGTCTAAATGCGTCTATCAAAGTCGACCTCTACTCTAGAGTCTAACTACTGATTTCTGCTACAAGAGTGATAAACTTTAGATACAGTTGCATACAAATCACTTGCTACCTCTACTCCCTACGATGCCAGCACGATCTCGGTCGTCTGGGAAATCTAGGCTACTCTTCAAGGCAAACTGTACAGTTCAATCTACTTTATTCATCACAAACCCACCGCCAATCAGCTGTCTTGCTCCGGTAGGAAAAGTGGGGGAATTGTTGGGCCAATGGGAAAGGGGATATTCACATATGAAACACAATGGCTTTATATTACTGTTCAATGGTGGCGAGATGGTTCAACAGAACAGGCTCACCCAGTAGTTGAGAAGTCGACTAATTTGACCAACGTAGAAGTTGAAGTAGTATCTCCTCTTGAAAAAGCGCAGGAAAAGACAGTTGTAGAGAAAAAGTCTGTCCTGTTTATCGAAAGCAGCCTTGTCCTGAAGAAGGAAAAGGCTGTCAGTTTGACCACCCTAAATGGTGTCAAAAACTTCTCAAGTTCGGCCTTGAGAAGTACAATAGTAAGAGGGGATGTTCAAAGGTAGATTGTCCTTTTTTTCACCCGTACATGTGCCGTCAGTCCATGAAACTTAAGACATGCTTTAATGTACGGTGTACCTCCGTCCATGTTGAAGGGACGCAAAGAAAGCCGAGAAATAGGATAGCTCAGTTTCGTAGTTTTAGAGCTGACCCTATTCCTAAACCTAATCCCACCCCACCCCCTTCCTTAACCCATTTAGCTTCCTCCTCCTCCCTCTCCCCTACCCCCACCCTCTCTCCCAATTCCTCCTCTTCCTTCAAATACCCAATCCACCCCTATTCCTATAAAAACTCTCCTCCCTAATATTCCTGCTCCCCACCCCTTTTCCCAAAATACGTTCCTATTCAAATGTAGCTGCCCAACCCATTCCTCAAACCCAACCATCCCCAATAGCTCATGCATTGCCTCCAGTAGAACGTAGCTTTGTTGATAAGAGGGATTTTTTACGGTTGGAGAGGATGGTCCAAGATCTTGTGAACTTGGTCCGTCAAAAGAGAGGCCCGTAAAGGGGCTATATTTGAACGTGCATTGTCTGATTTCTAAAAAAGACAGCACAAAAGTTAAGATCTTAGAAGAACTAGCCGTTGAGAGAGAGATTGCATTCATCTCTATAACAGAAACTGGCTTCGGCCAGGGGTCTTAGATGAAGAACTAACCATAGTTGGTTTCAACTTAGTTCGTTGTGATAGGAACGCCCTGATAATCCCATATTCCCACATGGGGGCGTATGCTATATGTTAGAATGATTTGCACATTAGTCATGTACAAATGTCGAATGGAGAAGTAGAGGTCTTAGTTTGTCATCTTGAGGTCTTGATTTGTCTATTGTTACAATGTATAGACCCCCTTCTTGTTCAGCAAGCTCTTTTTCGTCAGCTCTCCAATTCACTGGAAATGAGTTGGACCGGCAGTTTGCTCGAAGGTTTTCTTTGTAGGGGACTTTAATTTTCCGGCTAGCGTTGTAGAGTGGGAGGTTAGTCCTGATGGGTATATTCCCTTTCGAAATCGACATCTCAGTCGTTCGAAAAGCTGGAGAAATTGCGCAAGATCGCGTTGGTGTAGCCACTAGAGAGAATAGCGTTCTCGACTTGGTCTTTTCCAATGACCCTGATCTGATCCAGTATGTCCATGTGACACCTACTAATCTGTCAGATCATCATGTTCTTGAGATAGGGTCGACCATTACTCAAAAGCCGGCGTGCTCTAGAGTAAAACCGGCCAAAAAGGTCGGTCTGGCTAAGTTCAAGTTCAAAGATGAACATTGCCGTTGATTATAGAAAGATTAGAAAACTTGACCTGATTTCAATTCTGAAACAGGAATCGTCCATAGATGCAGCCATTGATAAGTTAGTTTCAGTTTTTAAGGAAGTTTGCTCCAGTTTAGCAATCTCTGAATGTGTTCCGAAGGTGGACACGGACAAAAATTCAAAATATAGGAAGACTTTGTTCAAAGAAGTTGCAAACTAGCAAAAAGGCTGAGAGCACTCCGAATCAGTAATTGTGGCTAGTCTCCAAAAAAAACTGGACGTAGTTCAGGGTAAGATTAAGGCCTCCATCGAATACGACCAGTTAAAACTGAGAGAAGGTGGTTCAGGAGGTCAGGTCGAATCCGAAGGCATTTTTCACTTATGCAACTCTAAGAGAAAAAATGAAACACTCTGTTGGGCCTTTTGAGGTTGATGGGGCGCCATTAGCAATGTAGAGACTATGGCTAACATGCTTGGAGATCAGTTCTCTAGTGTGTTTTCAACCCCACTGAGTTCGGAAGCAACAGCTCATTGCTCTGAAGATGAGTCTGTTGAGATTGACATGGTAAGTCAAGCTGAGCGTTTAGATGATCTTGTAGTCACAGATCAAGATGCTTTAGAGCCATAAGGGACTTGAGGCTTTCCAGCTCTCCTGGTCCTGATGGTGTGACATCTCAGTTTTCTGATGAGATGCTCACTGTTCTCGCTCCTGTTTTCTCGTACTTGATGAGCTGCATCTTGGATCAGGGCAAGTTCCACTCTTCACTAAAGTTTAGCTCGTGTTGTTCCAATTTTCAAAGGGGAGATAAGTCGCTCCCAGTAATTACAGGCTGACTTCTCTCACTTCGAATATTGCGAAGGTGTTTGAGAAGATCATGAAGTTCAAACTTGTTGAATTTCTTGATATTCATGAAGTCGTTCTCCTAGCCAGCATGGGTTCAGAGCACTTTTTTAGCATGGTTACCCAACTGATTGAACATATTGAGCAGGTATTGAGTACTAGAGAGTCATGAATCAGTTGATGTAGTTTATCTCGACTTTGACAGGCCTTTGACAAGGTAGATCATGGGCTTTTAGTTAACAGGCTCCATGAAAATTGGGATCCAAGGCAGGGTTCTCAATTGGTTAAAAAGTTTCATTTCTGGTAGGAAGCAATTGGTTATGGTTGAGGGGATCCCTAGTGACATACATGATGTCAAGTCAGGTGTTTCCCCAGGGTTCGATCTTAGGGCCTCTCTTGTTTATAATATTCGTTGCCCCGCTTCAAAAGCTTAGTATCACTGCCAGTCTCTCTTCTTATGCTAACGATACAAAGTTAGTTTCTGGTAGGAATGGCCAAGATTCCAGTAGCCTTGCAAAGGACTTAAATCGAATCTACTCTTGGGTAACTGAGAGTATAATGGCCTGAACGGAATGAATTCCGCTCAATGACATTTGGGTCAACTCCTTTAAATACTCCACTCGTAGATAATGGAGGTAAGATATTGAGCAGGTCTCATCTATGAAAGATCTAGGTGTAGTCTCCAAATAATGGAAAGTTCGATGAGCATATCCAGTCTGAAGGTGGGTAAGGCTTTTCAAATGTGTGGTTGGATATATCGCACGTTTAAGTCCAGAGATAGCATCACGATGCTAACTCTGTACAAGTCGATTGTCCAGCCACATCTTGAATACGCCTCACCCATTTGGGCTCCAATGAGTTCAGCAGGTTTGCAAAAGGTCGAGCAAGTCCAAAGATGTTTCACTAGGAACATCACAGAATGAGAGAGCTCTTGTATTGGGAAAGGTTAGAACGTTGGGATTGTACAGTACTCAGAGAAGGTACGAAAGGTATCTGATATTGTACGTTTTCAAAAGTATCCATGAGCTTTGTCCCAACCCAGGGTTAGGGTCAATTCTTAGTGACCGTAGAGGCTTAATGTGCGTTTTGAGAGCACCTTCAAGTCTTCGAGAATCCAGGCTAGTTCGAACAAAGAAGTCCACATCTCTCTTTTCTCGGCTCCTTCATTGTTTAATTTGCTTCCCTCTGATATTCGTAGGAATACGTAGGCCTTGTTGATCCGTAGCATCTTTCAAGTCAGACTGGACAAATTTTTAGATAGCATTCCAGATCAACCTCCATTCAAGGATTAGCTCGGTCTGCCAACTCAAATTCGTTGGTAGACCAATATCATATTAAAATTGAAAGGTAATAAATAGACGAATTATATCTTTCATTTTAATAGTACTGGGATTATATTCCCTGTACGGTTAGAAAAGCCCGTGAAAAACCAAACCCAAAAAAAACGGTCGAATGTTTTGACTTTGGGAAATTCTGTCGGAGGAAAATGTAGGAATCTCCCAATGAGTCCCACATTGTGACAAACGGCTTCAGAGTTAAAAGCGGAATTTCATCAGCAGTTAAGCGCCAACCGATGAAGCGGAAAAGTTTGGGCATTGAATTACCGTGGAAAGACTCAACGCCAGAGGGACGAACCTAAACTCTAATCTAGCAGGGCTGTGCCCATGTGGCGAAATATAATAAAAATATAAAACCGGAACACGTGGAAATGGTAACAGAAGCATACAATGATTTCACGAAACGGTTTCTTTGGAATTGGTTTCACACATCAGCATTCTCGTACAAACCGCCCTATGCTACGTACTGACCAGTCATCCAGTGATTCTACCAAACAAGCCACAACAAGTGTGGGATTGTCCTGAATGCATCCTGCCGGACATCCAGGTCAAACTTGCACTATAATACATGTCTTTATAGTGTCCTTCGTTTCTAATAGTGAGACGACAACAATTGAACCTTCACGTCGGTAATGCCAACGCTATCAGTTATGTGGTAAAATATCTGTTTGAATTCCACATACAGTTTGGCCACCGCGGACAAACTGATGTTCGGATTTCCAGTGGGCTAATATTAGTATCCTCGCAAAATGGGGTTTGCCACAGTTTGATGCTTGAACAAAACATCTCAAAGCACGTCAATCCATTGTCGTCTGCAACCAAAACATAAAAGAACGACAAAATGCCGGGTATGATCAAGTATGTTCATTGTGTTTTCGTAATTGCGGTGGTGGTAGTGTAAGACCAGCCAGAAAACTTTGTCCTGGCCAAGTTCTGTTCTAAAACGAACACCTGCTTGTATTGTATGAGAAAGGGAATCGTGAAACATTTCTTAGATATCTGGATCGGTTCCTGCTACTACCTTCTTAATTCTGCTTATATAAAATATATATCTGAGCGCGATAACCTCAGAAAAAATAGAAAAAAATATGTATGAATATGTGGTTTGGTGATTGACCATCATTATTGGTCTCCCAGAATGGACTCGATCCTCGGCTGATCGGCCTGCCGGTTTTTCTGATAAGCATACCCCTCCTCCGTTCTTATCCGAAGGAGGCTTAAGGCTCTAATTCACTTGAGTGGTGGTATAGGCTTTCTTTGAACGTGCCCCATAAGTGCCATGTCCAGAGGTTAGCAATCTGGGAGGAATGGGGGCCACATTGACCATGATCAAAATTTGGCCATATTTCCGCACACCTGATGATTTGACTTTGTGTCTGAGCCAAGACTATACAGTATTCTCTTTGGTACCAATTTTGAGGCCATTAGGAAGCAAAGTGGGGACGGATTTCTGTCCGAGACAACCACGCCAAGATAATAATAGATGGTCGGTTTTTGGTGGCATTAATGGGGTAGGCTCTTCTAGTGGTAGGGAAGTCACCTGTCATTCATGTAGTTCCTGGATTCATCCACATACCTTTCTTTTTAGCAGGGAAATTTGGTTTTGCGTACTTGGCCTTCTAGTCAGGTAGGCAGCCTCTTACCTTGATGACCCTAATCGTTTTGGTGGTTCTGGAACAGACATTTGGAGCCAAACAACAAGACCCCTACGACTTAATGCGTTTCTCATGGTCCTTGTCAATGACCAAAAGAATCTTGGCATGGATCCTATATGCTTTATTATGGGTAACTCCTCAATGGCTTTCCTGAGGGCTCCTCTAAAACCCTACATTCTATTCTTGCATTCAAGCACCTCCATGCCTTCTCTTCAGATCTATTCCCAATTCGTTCTCTTCTTGACATTATATTTGTAGCCCAAGGAGCGTCATGGATTGCTCTTTTGCCCTCCATCCTTCGATACCTTTGACCAATTCTGAATTGTTCCTTTACCAAAACATGTTCTGTGCGAATTCATTTTCCATTAAAAGTAGCAATAAACGCCGTAAAAGTCAAATTTAAGATTTTACAATACTTTGGAAAAGGTTTCACGATTCCTTTTGTCATATGATTGAGTAACTTTACATCCTGATTAATGTTTATATACGCGTACATTTTTCCTCCGAGAATAGAAGCAAAGTGTGCAGACAGTCGCTTTGAAGTTTCAATTCTGAAACATAAACCGTTCATGGACTAATCCATACTCTGATTAATTTAACCTTCAGAGGAAAGTTGATTTCCTTCAGTTACTTAGCAAAAGTCCAACGGTGCCGCCGTGGCCAAAATTATGATGTTTTGGATGAAGTAATTCAAAAGAGTTTCAAACCAGCAGAGGGTTCAAGTAAGTTAAGTGATTTTTATTAGGCTTCACAGGAATTGAAATGTGGTTCAAGGTAAAAATGAGGTAACTGTCATTGGAAGGATTTCGCAATGAAGTATATCTTATTCTTTATGATTTGGTTTGGTGTTTTTCACGGGCTTTTCTAACCGCTTAAGTGAAAGCAATCCTTAACTATTAAATGAAGGGTTAAATTATTGATGTACTTTAATTATTAATCCAACCATCCATAGTTCAGTTCGTTCGAGTTTAAACACATATATCCGCACCTTTTTGAGGTCGAGACATCTTCAGATCGCGGTGTCTAGCTGTTAATGGTCGTTCTCTTATTTATAATTGCAGATGAACTTGCTTCTTTTTTAATTAAAGCGCAGGTCCGGGTCTTTTACAATTTTAAATCCATAAGGTGCATGCCCATCGCTTACTTATTTGTTCCAAGGTACAAAATAATAAATAAGTCTCCCTTCTAATAACAATACAGAAAAATAGAAAAAACATAAAACACTAGCGATATTCACAAATTCGATCACTTATGTTTTACTTGCAGACAAAACTCAGTTTACCATCTTTTGTTATGTAGGCTAACACTTTATATGAAAAAAGTGCGATCACTTCACCTACAAATGCGCCTCCTTCCGTTTGCCATCTTGTTCTAATCTTAGTGTATCCTTCAGAGCAAGTCAAGTATTCATGTGAAGAACTATCCCTTACTAGAATCAGAACTCGTGATTTCTTTGCTCCCTGCGTCATTGCAACCATTTTGACGCTGGTAATTTCCCATTCCTGGTGAAGATTTGATCTGGAATTTACTCACTTGATTTGAGTTGGACAATGATCCCAAATCCCCAAGTTCCACCCATGGTTGACAAACGAGAGCTTAAAAAAGAGCAAGTACAAATAGATCATGATAATGATGAGAGGAAAACAATTTACAACCATTTGGAAATCACTCCAGGCAAAACAAGTTTATTTTCCAACCTAATTTACGAGGCGCCTAAGGACAAACTTTTAAAACTCTTGTTCAATTAAATATTGATTTTGTGTGGAAATAAGATGAGAAATAATATTAAAACAAGATGAGAAAAGGATGAATCAGTTGAAAATTAGTAAAGATGAGACATTGTTTAAAAATGGAAAAATTGGTTTGGATATGGCTTTTTTTGGCAAGAGGAAAATGCTCGAAATGTTCACTTTATTATTAATAGTCCAAATTCCTATCTCTTATAATCAGTTGTAGATGTACTTTAAGGATTCAGCATTGTAATGCTCCAGAAGGGCAACGCTCAAAATAGTCCCGACAAAGTAAAAAAATGGGAAAGTGAGAAAAACAGGTGTAAGAAACGTTATTGGCATTTGGAAAAGTCCACCTTTCTTATTAATTAAGTCTTCATTGCTACCACAACTCAAGCTAGTTCTACTAGAATGAGTGCAAATTTTCTCAGCGAAGCGAGGGTTTGCTATGACCCAAAGGGCTTACTTAGGGGTTATTTACTTAAGGTAGCAAAACATGGGAATGTGAAAATGCAAAACAATGCCAAAAAGCAAAGAAAGGAGAAAAATATGTGGCAAGTTAACAATCAAAACTTGGATGAAATGTTAAACTTGCAATGGTCTGTTTAAGTAAAACCTATCATACTTACTCGGAAAAAAGATATATTTAGAAAGACAAATACACATGATGCCAATGTCCACTTTCTACAGATGCTTTGCATAGGTGAAAACATCACAGTAATTGCTCACGTACATTTTTACTACGATTCTTCTGTTTGTTTATGGCCCAGTTCAAGGAGATGTTGCGGAAATTGAAATGGGATGCGTGGATGGTTCTGATCCAATTTTCTAACTAGGTATGACTATTCCAAAAAAAAGTTTGGTGCCAAATTAGAAGACCTTCACCATAAGAATAGAATTTTTTGACTTAACATACAAAACAAATGTCGTAAGATTTGGAATGTTTGTTCAACATTCCTCTATGTTGGTACTTTGAGTCGTAGAACTGATATTCTA
>NC_081451.1:15084430-15109302 GCF_007210705.1 Tigriopus californicus
TCGTCGTTCGTTTTTTCGACACCTTTGGATGGCTGGTATGAAGTCATGTAGGATCCTTTACGCCGTTGGTGGAATAACGATCCTTCTATTTCCCGATAGGGTAATGTCCTCCTCTACGCCAACTCGGAGGCAATCTTCTTGATTAGTACACATAGCCACTATTTGCGCTTCACCCTATCGGCCAAATGGCGACCTTGACCTTCATGTATGATTCTTGCAGCTAGTTTTGCGAAACTCCTGGATCTCATCAAAATAAGATCTGGTATTCAGATCTGAGTGAGGCACCGTCAAGGAAATGAGTTTCACCCAAAACAACGGATCAAAGTCAGATTCGCATCCGGCTTTGCAACGAGGAGCCCCGGTTGAAAGAGCATCAGTATGGCATGAATCAATGCCTTCCTCCATTCTACAACGAAGTTATAGCCCATGAAGATGGTTCTATTAAATTCAAAAAACACTGAGGGTATTCTATTTCAGACAGAATCTGATGTTGAAGAGTGGAGACAGGGGTTTATGATCAGGTGATGACCGGTAATAGTTGATTCCAGCCAAGTCAAGGTTTGCACTTATTTAACGGCCCAATTATATCGCCAATGTTTCCAACTCTACCATCGCATTACCGACTCTCCCACAATCCTTTTAAATAGCAAGATCCATATTGAATTAATTTGGATCATCCAAGCGTTTAAGCCTGGGTCAAGGCGATCCAAGGGCCATTCTGAACGCATTCTGTGAGGAGAAACGGTCTGAGACTCTCGGATCATACTGTCCAGCACAGGAGGCAATACAATGCTTTCTTTGTCTCCTCGAGAAAGCCCTTAGTGTGCTCTGGGAGCCACATAAAAAAGCATTTTGAGTTTTAGAAGGAGGTGGAATGGAGACGTCCAGCCGAAGCCAGATTCCGGGAGAGAATTTGGCCCAATTGCGTTCACTAGTACCAAGAACGATCTGAGGTCTGAATAAGTGGCAGGAATAGCGAATCACTGTAATGGCATCCACCTTGGATGAATCCATTTCAACACTGCCTTTTGGAGACGTGACTATCCCTCCGAAATCATAAGAAGACGCTGCCAAAATACTACTTGTCTGAGTTGACCGTCAACCCATACGTTCAAACAAACGTTCCAACGACTGTGACATGAACGCACCAAGCTCTGGCAAATCGTCGCTCCACAACCCATATCGTCACGACCCTGTATGGACGTTTAATCGGGTCATAGCCACATTGCCTCGAAATGAGAGATTGAATTCCCTGTCGACACGAATCCCATGGAGGGAACGTATAAAAACATGACATTCCCAAATGGGGTCAAGAAGGTAGTGAGACTGTGATTCCTTGCCAGCAGGCATCTGCCAGTACCCTTGACAAGGTTTAGTTTGCAAAAACCGAATCCTCAGGCGGAAAACCAGAGATGCCTCAGCAGGCGTTTTAGTCAGATGAATACTCCTTCCGTTCACCTCTGTATTCAGACGGTGAGATCAACGCACAACGCAGCACCGCCTGTTGCTTTTGTTGACGGGGACCACATTGTTGGAACATCACCAACAGGTACCATCAACATTCTGGCTTGACAAGTCCTCAAGAATAGTTTCAACCTTATTCTCAATAGCGAATGGGTCTGGCGAAGCCAAGGATTGCAAAAGCTCAGCATCATCATTGAGGTGGATTTCCATGGGGTCACCGACGATGACCAGTCATTGAGGCGGGCTCACGCAACATACCTGAGAGTTATAAAGCACGTAGTCAAGTACTTGTGTTAGAATGTTTTTATTTGTAGATATCATTCCAAGTTAACTTGAATGAGCGGGAGCAAACTCTTTATATAGGAGCGAGAGCATCGCTACACCACCCCCGCCAAAAAACGGGACATACCCGTCTTTACCCCGGGGCCTGATAACGAAAATACCGGTTTCACCACCCGTCCTGCCCGAGTTTCCACCGGTTCGTCACCCAAGACAGTGGTTTCAATCGGTCCAGACTCACAGTTTTTGGGACGCCGTGCTGAAGTATCACATAAGTCTTGTCACGACGATCCAAAACCTTGAAAGGCCCCTCATAAGGAGGGACCAGCGAGCTTCGCATCCGATCCACCCGGAGCCAGACGTGGGAACATGAACGAAGGGAAGGAGGTACATAGCTACGGATTTGACCATGAAACCTTGTGGAGGCCGGCATGAATGATTGAACCGACTCCTGCAACTCTTTAAGGACGTGGGCTTGCGACGAGGTATCGTGGGGGTATCACATAGAACACCCGGAACTCTCAAGCAGCACCCATACACCAACTCCGCTGGTGAAAGACCGAATCGTCCTTTGGTATGGTTCGGAGGCCCAACAAAACCCATGGCAGCTGGGCTCGCCAATGACAGCCGGCACCTCGAGCTCTTAAAGCTTCTTTTAGTCGACGGTGTAACCGTTCGACCATCCCATTGGACTGTGGGTGATACGCCGTTGTGTAGGAAAGCTCGAAACCTAGGAGTTTTGAGAGTTTGCCCCATAAGTGAGAGGTGAACTGAGCACCTCGGTCCGAAACAATGGTGTCTCTGGGATGCCGAACCTCGACACCCAACCATCCAACAACACTTTGGCACATGACTCGGCACTCACATTATCCAACGGGAACGCCTCCGGCCATCTGGAAAATCGATCCACCACCGTCAGGATGTAACGAGCACCGTCGGAGATCTCCCAAAGGTCCAACAATGTCCAAATGGAGCACTTTGAAGCGGCTGGAAGGAACATGGATATGCTCGACGGCGAGCGTGTGTGTCGGGTCACTTTCGAACGTTGACATGCCTGGCACTCCGGGTCCACAACGTAATGTCTCTGTTAATGCCATGCCACACAAAAATGCTTGGCAATCAATCGGCGTCCTGCTCGGGCCCCGGGATGGGCCGTAGCATGAAATTGTTCTCAACACTTTTCGGCGCAGAACAGTGGGAACCCACGGGCGTGGGATTTGGCGTGAGACATCGCAGAGGACGACAACTCCCGGGCTCAAGGTCACGTCTGACCATGTCAGACTCGACGAAGAAGTACGCACCGCCAGTAACTCCGGATCCACCAGTTGAGCGTTTCGTATTGTTTCGGGCGAGATATTTGACGAGATAGCATGAATGCGAGACAGGGCATCCGCCACCAAATTGGACGAGCGGCAATGTGTTGAATTCTTGGTGGTAAATTCAGAAATAAACAAAAGCTGGCGCAGCTGTCGACTACTCCAGGATCCGAAGTTTTGAAAATGCAAAGACTAACGGTTTGTGTCGGTCAAGATCGTTAGATTTTGACCCTCGACAAAATGTCGAAAATGGCGGATGGACAGATAAATTGCCAACAATTCCAAGTCGTAGGCAGAGTATCGTTTTTCGGCGTCGCGAAGTTTTCTAGAAAAGAAGGCCAACGGTTCCAGCCACCCTGAACCGACTGTTCAAGCGCCGCGCCCACCGCTAGTTCCGAGGCGTCTGTGACCAGGCGGAGGGGAGCCGAAGTGACGGGAAAGAGAGGAGCGTGGCCTCAGTCAACTTGCGCTTGCACTGCAGAAATGCCTGATCTTCCTTTGTAGACCAGGCCAGCGGTAGGTCTTTCTTGCCTGCTGACCCTTGAGGCTCATGGAGTGGGCAATCACATGCGACAGGCCGGCAGAAAACGGTGTAGAAGTTGATCATGCCAATAAATTCACGAAGTTGAGAACGGGTACGGGATTGGGGAAAAGCTTCTATGCTTCGATCTTGGTGCGCAAAGGTTGGATACCGGTGGCAGAGATGAGATGCCCCAAAAATTCGAGTTCACATTGCCCGAACAGGCATTTTTTTCGATTTAATACCAAACCATTAGCAGAGAGACGCTCGAAAACTTGGCGTAAATGGATGCCATGTATATCGGCGGACACACTGGCCACAAGGATATCGTCCAAATAAACATAGGCGAAAGGCAAATCGCAAAAAACTGAATCCATAAGACGTTGAAAGGTTTGGGCAGCATTCTTCAAGCCAAACGGCATCCGTAAAAACTCGAAGAGTCCAAATGGGGTGGTTACCGCCGTTTTCCCCACATCGTCCGGATGCATGGGAATTTGGTTATACCCACGTACCAAATCCACTTTAGAAAAAATAGTGCAACCTGCCAACCCGTCGGTGAAATCCTGAATGTGAGGCACGGGATATCGATCTGGCATTGTAGCATCGTTCAGACGGCGGTAATCACCCACTAGACGCCAACCACCGTCAGGCTTGGGAACAACATGCAGGGGCGAGGCCATAGGGGATGAAGAACGTGCACAGATCTTCAAATCCAACATAGTCTTGAACTCTGCCTTGGCCACCTCCAATTTCTGTCCCGACAAACGACGAGGTTTGGACACCACGGGCAAACCCTTCAGGACAATTCGATGTTGGACGTTGTGTTTAGGTTGGGCATCCGCGAAAGTTGGAACGAGTAATTCAGGAAACTCGTTCAGAATCACGGAAAAGGAGCAATCGGGATCAGCTTTCAGAATAGACAGAGCAGGGGCAGAAGCATGGCCCAAATAACCCACCACTATGGATTGGGATTGTGCGTTATACAGGCGATGATTGACCAGGTCAACAACCAAGTCGTGGGCGCGCAAAAAATCGGCCCCCAGGATGGCCTGGTCCAAATCCGTTACATAAAACGTCCAGGTATATGAAGAATTCCCCAAATTCAATTTACAGGTTGAGGTTCCATAACACATTATTTTTGATCCATTAGCGGCAGCAAAAACAGACACTCCCGGTCTTGATCGCATTGTCCGGGAAGCTGGCAAGACACTCACTTGAGCACCAGAATCAACCAGGTAAGTTATATTGTTCAATTTATTTGTAACATAGAGTAATCGACCACCAATCTTGTTTATTGGAGGCCGTCTTCCAAGTTTCCCTGGACCGCAGAAATGCTAGTCTTGGAAGAACTGGCGAACAAACGTGGGAGTTCTCAATGAAAAGCCTTCCTTCCCCACTTTCGATGTAGGCGGCACCAACCCTGACAAATGAGTGAGAAATCCGGCCAGATACGCCGTTGGGGAAGAAAATGGTGATCACGAGAAGCGCCGAATCACAAGGCAATAGAGCTTCCAATAACGGAATGAGATGCGGTTGGAGTTCTTACGGCGAGGAATTGACGAACAAGGTCCGGAACAAGATGCACGGCTCACGATCCTCTAAAAACGCTAACATATCGTCCATGAGCTGGGAGGGGCGCCTGTCCTCCTAGGGCGAGGTATCCAAAAGGAGTTGGGCCATTAGATAAGGCGAGAGGGAAAAGGTGGCCAGTAACCGGTTTTTCAACATCTCGTACTTTCCCTTTGAAGGCGGATCCGAGAGTAGGTCGACCACCCGTTTCGCAGCCTCTTGATCCAAGGAAGCCACAAGGTAGTAATACTTTGTCTCCTCCGTCACGATGCCTCGCAGCACGAATTGCGCCTCGGCTTGGGCAAACCACACCTTGGGTTGCGCTGCCCAGAAGGGAGGCAGTTTGACCGAGACTGCAGAGACCGAAGACTGAGAAGGAAGAACCGAGATGACTGGTTCCACGTCCAAACTATCCTTGGATTCGGCCATGATGGCAAAGATGGAACCACGTAACGCGTGGAGAACCAACGTCGGGGTCACCAATAAAGCACGTAGTCAAGTACTTGTGTTAGAATGTTTTTTATTTTGTAGATATCATTCCAAGTTAACTTGGAATGAGCGGGAGCAAACTCTTTATATAGGAGCGAGAGCATCGCTACAAGTACACCTCCCGCAACTTGGTTTCCACCAATTGGAAGACGGCTGGCCCGGTCTTGTTGGGAAGTTGAGAAATCCAATCTTCCCGACTGTGCCAGAAAATCGGAACTGGGGTGCGAGAAATTCGGCTTTGGAAGCAGCAAGGATAGCACCTTGGCTTTGGCGACGGGAAACTGTCACCAATGATGTCAAGGCCTTGCAGCATGAAGGCCAAGGTAAACGCCTTTCAATCCATGACACACTACGATAGAGGTCCCTGGAACAGATGAATCACCAAGGATAACACCGCAGAGAACATGCCAATTGCTTAATGGAAGACCCATCAATGCCAACGATGTCCTCAATCAAACTGTCCGAGGAGAACACAATTTTGTTTAGACCAGAACTTTTGAAGAGTTGATCCCCAATGACGAAGATGTCAGCACCGGTATCAGCACAAAATGTGATATTGATTGGGTGCACCTTATGACCAACAGGTGCTACCTCAATCTTGATCTCGTTAGAAACAGTGCTCAAAGTCTGAGAAGTCTGACGAAGTTTGAGAGAGCCAACTCGAGAAAAGGGAAACTTTTTGGCCTCCTGAATCTTGGCACTCACGGTCGGATCTGCATACTTTGTCCCAATGACCTCGTTGGTGGCATGTCGGACAATGACAATTTAGGGCTGGACATTTTTCACGGGGTGAGCAGAGCGTCCGCAATACTTACAAGAGGCATCAGACGACTTCTTGACCAACTTGGAGTCTTTCTGAGAACGATGGTGTGACTTGGAACGAGCCGCGAAAACATGGCGAGGGGATTCCGACATACCCTTGGCCCCACGACGAGACGTTTCAAGCTCGGTATGATGACGGGCTTCATCAAATGTCTGAGGGTTACGTTCCATTAATTTCACCTTGTCGTTTTCGTTCTCCATAGCCTGAAGTAACAAGGCAACCATCAATTTGTCTTGCGTGATATTGGCCAAATCGGCAAATTCGGCGTGCTCTCGTAGAACATTGCGCAAGCTAGAATAACTCTGTCCAACCTGCTGCTTTACCAGGAGGAGATCTCGCATATCTAGATGCACACTGCGGAGGCTCCTCAGATGATTCTTAATCATATTGATGATTTCATCCACCTCTCGACCAGTATCGGGCTTCATCCCGAGAGAATGTTGGATGAGTTGGAAAAAACCCGGGCTGCAACATTCCCAAAACAACGATACTTGGGTTGCCCTGTCCCGTTTTGACAACGATATCAACGTAGAATAATTATTCCAGACATTGCACCAAAGGAGAAAAGAACGTAAGTCTGTGTCCTCCTCCAACATGGGGGGAAGTTTGAAGTTTAACTTAGGGAGTGCAGAATTGGAAGGTGAATTAGGCGTTGTAATAGGGGCTCCAACCAAATTGGATTCTAGAGAGCGGTCGAAATTTTGACGGAATCTTCGGACTTTAACCTTGGCCCTATCAAACACATCCTCATGGTCGTCCAAATCTTTATCCATATCATTATCATCAGCCGCAGAATGACACACGATAGCAGCCTTGGCATTACGATATTGGTTGAGCTTTACCTCCCAGGATTCAAGTTTTGTTTCGACATAAAATGGATCATCACCCTCGATAAAGGTTTTAATCGCGTCCAAAGCAACACGCTTACAACGCGTGGTGAGTTGAAGCCTTTTCGCGATGCCTTTAACGGAAAAAGTTCGTCTCGACCTGCCATATTGAGAAATAATGGCAATGGACAGGATACTCAGCCAGCGTAGGAGATCCACCGAAGTACCATGGATGATAATTCCAATTTATCCTCGAACATAGATGATAATGCTTGGGGTAATCCGCCGATAAACAATCTCAAATATAAATCCAGGGACACGCGTCGACCATAAATATATCAGTGATGATATCGTCCACTAACCAACCAATCCGAACCAATTAGGAGAGTAGATTGTGATATTCGAAGGAGCCAAAACCAACCAAAGGGGAACTCCTATGATGACGAAAGGAGACCACCAATGCAAATCGGTTACTGTTCCACTAATAACACAAGTAACCAACTGCACCATGGAAAGATTGAATGCAGGAGTTTTAATGTGTAACTTTAATTCGGATGATTAGATGTGAACGGGGCAAGTGATGAGAGAGGAATGGCGAGGTGGCATAAAATAACGGGGAACTGGTATTGGAAGAGAATTAGGAAGAATATGAAGAGAGGCACGGAACCTACTTTATGGGATCATTCCAACCAGTCTCTCTTCTTATGCTGACGATACAAAGTTGAATCTGGTAGGAAGCCCAGGCCAAGATACCAGTAGCCTTGCAAAGGACTTAAATCGAATCTACTCTTGGGTACCTGAGAGTAATATTGCCTTGAACGGTGTTGTGTATGCTTCGTGACTGTATTATTTTTGACTAGAACACATTTATATATACATGACTACAACAGTTTACGAGCATGAGCAGCATGCTCAACACCGGGATATCACATCTCCCTCACGCAGGGGGGAGTCATCCAGGGACACGGGGCCGTCCCAACACAGGGACACGGGTCCGTCCCAACACAGGGACACAGGGCCGTCCCAACACAGGGACACAGGGCCGTCCCAACACAGGGACACGGGGCCGTCCCAACACAGGGACACGGGGCCGTCCCAACACAGGGACACAAGGCCGTCCCAACACAGGGATCACGGGCCGTCCAGGAACACGAGCCGTCCAGGAACATGAGCCGTCCAGGAACACAGGCCGTCCAGGCGAATCATGGTGCCAACCGGGTGGGTCTCGGTGCCAACCGGGCAGATCACGCCGCCAACCGGGCAAATCACGGTGCCAACCGGGTCACGAGGCGTCTGGGAAAGGGTCTTCTGCCGTTGCCTCCACGCTCCAATCCCCTCCACGGGGAGAGCCACACAGGAGGCCACAGCCGGACTCCCGACTGCGCCATGTTGTGTACGCTTCCTGACTGACTTTATTTCTGACTAGAACACATTTATATATACATGACTAGAACAGTTTACGAGCATGAGCAGCATGCTCAACACCGGGATATCACAAACGGAATGAAATTCCGCTCAATGACGTTTGGGTCAACTCCTTCAAATACTCCACTCGTAGATAATGGAGGTAAAGATATTGAGCAGGTCTCATCTATGAAAGATCTAGGTGTAGTCCTCCAAAATAATGGAAAGTTCGATGAGCATATCCAGTTGAAGGTGGGTAAGGCTTTTCAAATGTGTGGTTGGATATATCGCACGGTTAAGTCCAGAGATATCATCACAATGCTAACTCTGTACAAGTCGACTGCCCAGCCACATCTTGAATATGCTTCACCCATTTGGGCTCCATTGAGTTCAGCAAGTTTGCAAAAGGTCAGACAAGTCCAAAGATGTCTCACTAGGAACATCACAGGATTGAGACAGCTCTCATATTGGGAGAGGCTAAAAAAGTTGGGACTGTACAGTGTTCAGAGAAGGTACGAAAGGTATCTGATACTGTACGTTTTCAAAAGAATCCATGAGCTTTGTCGCAACCCAGAACTTAGGGTCATTTCTAGCAACCGTAGAGGCTTAATGTGCGTTTTGAGAGCACCTTCAAGCCCTCGAGAATCCAGGCAAGTTCGAACATTGAAGTCCACTCCTCTTCTTTCTCGATCTGAGAACTCAAATTCGTTGCTAGGCCAAATATCATATAAGGATTGATCCTTGATAGATCCTTCTATTATGTTTCTAAAATATTTGAACGCTACATGTGATGGTATGCAATGAACTGAAACACAAAACTTAAGTATCATACACGCAAAGGTTCCATGAGAAACGTGATCAAAATTAGTTTTAAGCATTGCTGTCATTTAGTACAGTCAGCAGTCATTTCCCAACGAAAAAAGAGGCTTTCCAACAGCCACCCATACTTTCTGAAATTGGTTTGTTTTACTTTCTCGTAGCGGAAACTTTTGAAGGACTTGAGCTGTGGTGTTATTTGACGTATAAATGAGGTTATTCTCCTATGGGCGTGGTCAGCGTCTAAAACTCTTACTTCATATGGCCGGGAAGACTAATCGAACCAGCATTCTTTCTTAAGGTAATAGTCTGAGGACATTACATCTTCTCGTCAGATAGCAGGTAAAAATTTACGACACCTGGACAAAATGTCACCGTAACTTTTTTAGCTCTGCTTCATAGATCAATTGATTACACCAGGTAATTGACAGAAAGGACTGCACCAGTCACAATATTTCACTAACATTATTCAAAATATCAATACTTCTGTAAGTTGGAAAAGAGTGACTGCTCCGGCTTGATTTCCATTCTCCAAGATCACAATCTGGCCCCAAATTCTTTCAACGCACGATATTCCACTGATGTAACCAATGCCATGAATGAAAGGGTACTCGCCACATAATTGGTAGACCCCATAATCCAGAAGTTGGTCCGCAGGTGGTACCACGTTCCCAATCCACACTTTTATAAAGCGATTTCTGTCGCCACAACAGTCTCGACGACCCACAAAGAGGATGTGACTCACCAGGGACTCACCGCCCAAGTCCACGGCAAACCAATGTTTAGCCAATGATGAATATTCATCGACATGCCAAAAGTTCAAATCGATGACTCCGTTCACTACGCCAGGGCCTTCGTCTGATCCATAGAGTGTGGAGCTAGGATATGTTGCTTTATTGAGAGCCAAGTTTTCGCCTAGGTACTGGCAAAAGAACCGAGATTTTGCGGTGGTTCTTGGAACGGACTCAAAAGTCTTGGTAGCTGGATTCACTACAAAATACCGCTGATTCCAAGTGGTGTATTTGGGGTGGGATGGGCCCACCACAGTGGTTTCCACTCGTCCGGTTTGCCAAACCAAGTGAGGCTGATTGGGATCCGACCCAACTTCTCGGACCAATGAGGTAAACCGAGTAGAGGATGAATCACCCACCAAAGCACTCATCTTGTCAATAAATTCGTCCGAATCCTCCAAGGGCAGTATTCCACCTTGATTCAAGCATTCAAATTGGGCGTATTCAATGCTCATTGATGTGGTCACTAGCTTTAAAAACAATATTTCGGTGGCCAACTGTAACTTTACATCAAATCCGGCTAATGCTGCTTTGGCAACAATCTTTGATTCCACATCTTTTTGGGATCGCTTGACCATCAGTTTGTCCTCAGATTGTTCGGTTGCGTCCATTATGGTCCAAAATGGACTTATTGAGAATGCATACGGGTTATGCCTCAAAATCAGTTCACAATTGTTGGTTGTCTCGTTTGCCAAATATTGGTGAGCTCGGCACCCCAGATTGGCTGCGCACATGGAAAAGCAGACCAAGTTAGAGTCCACTGTCAAAGCCTTTAAAACTTGGAGATTAGCCAAGAACTTTACATAAAGTAGAGCAAAAGTAAGCAATCTTTGTTTTGGGGCCATTGTTTCCAAAATGAAGGTCCAATGTTTCAATCACTCACGCTCAAACTATTGTGTGTTTTAGATTGCCACGGTCAATTACTGTACATAATGATGAGATCGAAAATATCCTCACTGATTATTCAACTTAAGTAGACCCCAGAACTCATGAACACGACAGAAAGTGTAGTTGAGAAAGGCATTTATCGTACAAATAGAGATATCTGTTCTAAAAGAGCTTCTAGATCGTAGTCAATCCGGGCTAACCGGAGCTAGAAACTCTTCCTCTTTTCTGCCCTGGCTTTATTTGACGCCCTCGAATATTCGTTTGGAATCATGTTTTTTTGTATCAAGCATTCATGGATTGCGTAACCAATACAAAGCGTTCTTCAATATGAAAAATGTCATGTATGATTTATAAGAAACAAAACACAACAAGAAATGCCAAGAATAATTATAAAACGCTTGTTTTACCAATGAAGTAGTATTAGCAGATCTACATACGTATGAAGCCCGTGAACAAGGGGTTGGTCAGGGATTTTAGACAAATGAGTTTTAAACGCCTGAATAGGATCAAACGTAACATAGTGTCCGCAGATCAGCCTAAAACCATGGATAGGGGTTCATTCAATGTTCATTAATAAATTAGATGAAAACGGCAGGTCTTTTGTATCTTTGTTGTTCTTACGTAAAGTGAAACAGGAATGAATTTATTGAACGTGGCAAGAACTAGTTTCGAACATATAACCAGGGGGTCGAGGCATGAATGCATAAATACGGTACAATTCCCCCCTCCCAAGTCAAAAATAATCATTTTGGCTTATACGGGACAACGTAACGATCTGGGGAATGCCGGACACACTTGCTGCATCGAGTTTCTTGTCTATTCATCTTTGAAGGCCCATCCATGCTCACGTGTGGGTTTTAGATTAACGTGCTCTTTGGGTTTCATAAGCTTTAAAAACCTTCTATTTCTGGGATATTCTTTGCTAATACATAAAACATTATAGGATCTTTTGTTCGGGCGGATGGCCTTTATTGTTCCGGTTAGGATCTTGCAGCCACAGAGACATTCCAACTTTTAAGGAGTCTAGCGAACTTGCAGGTTCTTCATAAAGGATCCGACGGGCTTGCATTCTGTTGATGCGATCTAACTCTGCTAGATGAATGCGATGGTTACCCACTCTTGAAAGAGAATATGGGTGAACTGGCAAGATGCCTCTCAGATGTCTTCCCAATAACCACTCTGCAGGAGACCACCCATCATCACGGAGCGTATTTCTCCATTGGAGAATTGCCACATCGAAGCCCTTTTGATCTAGCATATTTCCCTTCCAATACTTTTTGGTTAGGTCTTTCATGGCTTTCACACAAGCCTCATTATGGCCGTTTGATTGGGGATAGTGTGCGGATGAGGTTTCATGTTCTACATCATACTCTCTACAGAATTCCAAAAAATCCTAAGACCCGAAACTGGGGCCCAGCATCGCTTCTGAAAAATCCCCTTAGTGTTCCCACTACTTGATTTGTATTTGGGCAGCTCTTATTTTGAGCAACTTGGGGCCAGTCTGAGTATCGGTCTACATAAATAAGGAAGAAGCGGCCTCTAAATTCAAATAAATCGGTTGCTTGTTGCTTGGAATGGAAACCTTGGGATATCGTTTGTTGTCATTGCCTCACTACTTTGTCTTGGGCGCAACTCTTGGCATTTGTCACACGAGCTTATAAGCTGGATTATCTCATTCATTATTAGTCCATGCCAAAATATGGTTCCCCCGGGCTCGGGGTTTTTGTTCCCACAATTCCTTGGTGGGAAAGATGAAACCGTCTCAGAACTTCTTGTCGAGCTTTAAGAGGCAAAATAATCCTGGAGGAGTCCAATAAGATCAGGCCGTTGACGTTGGGGCTCATTCGATCCCATTCTTTTTCATATTGTATCTTTGGCTATAGGATTTATCTTGGTGGGCCATCTCGCACAAAAAACCGGTTGCACGAATAGCGGCGAGGGGTTGAGCAGCTTCTGAAGCAAGCGTATTGATGAAAATTTCCCTGACAATAATGTTCGGGTCCTCTTCCGGTTCCATGACGGGTGCACGGCTTAAGGCATCTGCCATACAATGTGATTTTCCCTTTACCCACTCCACCGTAAAAACAAATGGGGAAAGTTTTCCAACAATCCATTATTTCAGTCCTCCAAAATAATGGAAAGTTCGATGAGCATATCCAGTTGAAAGTTGGTAAAGCTTTTCAAACATGTGGTTGGATATATCGCACGTTTAAGTCCAGAGATAGGTCCAAAGATGTTTTACTAGGAACATTGAGGATATGAGAGAGCTCTTGTACTGGGAGAGGTTAGAAGGTTAGAAAAGTTGGGATTGTACAGTATTCAGAGAAGGTACGAAAGGTATCTGATATTGTACGTTTTCAAAAGCATTCATGAGCTTTGTCTCAACCCAGGATTTAGGGTCAACTATAGCGACCGTAGAGGCTTAACGTGCGTTTTGAGAGCACCTTCAAGCCCTCGAGAATCCAGGCTAGTTAAAACAATGAAGTCCCACTCTCTTCTTTCTCGGGCTCCTTCATTGTTCAATTTACTGCCCTCAAATATTCGTAGGGCTTATATAGGTGTTGATCCAGTAGCAGGATTTAAGTCAGACTTGTACAAGTTTTTGACTAAAATTCCGGATCCACCTTATATTCAAGGATTAGCCAGATCAGCCAATTCTAATTTGTTGGTCGATCAAATAATATATATAAATAAAAGTCAAGTAAAATGAATAATCTTCTCGTCTTGAACTGCTGGAATTCCAATCCCGGTAGCGTTAAGGAAGTCCGAAAAAAAAAATTTAAAGAAAATCCGTAGTAAGCGAGGGCTATCGATAGCATCTAAGTTAGTTCCATTAACAATACCTAATAATGGCTTATGATTGGTGACAATTACAAAATGCTCCATTCCCAGTAGATACAGCCTGCACTTGTGCAAAGAGGACTGGACTGCAAGAAGCTCAAGTTCGCAAGTAGAGTTCATTGAAGAACGTATGGAACATCTCGCTCACATCGTCAGGGTTTGTTACCACTGGCTTCCCACTATCGCAAAATTGAATGATCTGTTGATCAATGCCTCTCGTCAATTTGTTAACGACACTCCAGACGTCGGACTTGTGCCTGTCGGCATCAAGTATCCTGGACGTCTCGGCCCGGGCGTCTCTCCTCTGCATTATTGCACACTTATTTCTCAAAAGTGTATACTTCAAACAGTTTGCATCTCCAAATCCTTTTGATCCAACAGAAACATTTTGTCTTGCTTTTTCTCGTTCAGCCATCGTACTCTTGTTTTCATTTGTTCGGTAAGGTCGATAGTTGGATGAAATTTGATTTTTTTTCTCGGGGACAAACTTGTTCAGTGCTCAAACGTCTGAACCACGTTGTCAACGCAATCAGTTAAACCGAAGCATTCCTAGGGGTGAGACATTAAGTCCAAGAGCGATGCATTATTATCAGTGTCACACGTTCGCTTGGTGATCGTTGTCCATTCCCTACCTTTTTGTAGACCTTTTTGGGGAACATGAATTATGACTGGGACGTGGTCACTCATTCCGTTGGGAACGGTGTTGGCTGTGATATCCCCAAGCTTTTTGGAGGAAATGACCAAATCGATTGCAGATGTGGCTTGGGATAATCCGTTTTTGTTTGTCTTCGGCAAAGAAATGTGTTCCCAATATCATCACGTAGCGTCAAATTGTTCAGGTTGAGTCAACAGACAAGATCGCACACTAGTGACTTTAGGTGGTATGAGTCATCACTGAAACGATTTGAGTCCAGGTTGAAACCTCCCGTGATAATCATATCTCGTTTGCACGAACTGGCATTTTGTATTTGGTCAAGAAAAACCGTAAGCTTTTCTTTTTGAGTTTAAATGTCTTTGTCTTGGCGTCACGCTGCCATTCACAGTAAGTTCCACAAATCAGTACGCGTTTTACTATTAATTCTACCTCCACCCAGATGGAAGAAAATTCCGAACTCATTAAGTCCCTTCTTACAAGTATTTTAGATCTCAAGGTGGGTTTCGCCAGTTGAACAGTCCTTATTTTGGCGTTTGGCTCATCTGCTGATGATATTGTAAGGTTGTACGAGGCAAATGTTATGGCGGTAAAATACCTTATTTCCGTCTCTTGAAGAAATAGGAGGTCTAGGTCGTGTTGCAATATAAAATTTCGTATTTCAGCTTCCTTATTTGAGCGTCTTCTTCGTATGTTCCACGAAGCCACTACTAGACTCTCTGAGACTTTTGATCGTTTTTGCCGTTTTGAAACGTCAATTCTACGCACCAGAGGATGATCCCTTGGCCCACTCGCGATCCATCTCATGGCAGGGTCCTCCTCTTGATCGTTTTTTGCCCTAGCTTCTTCATAGCAGGTGGTGAGCGTAGTTTGTTGCATTTTCGTGAGGTCAGGGGAAACTATTACGCATAGCATTTTTTCTCGGTTGGATCTCATCGAGGTGTTTGCCGCCTCATACACTTTTGACCTACCATTTTCATCACGAAAGGGAATGATGAACGGATTGGTCCAATCTTGATTTGGTTGACCAATTCTAAAACATTGTACAATGGCATCTCGTTGTATTGCACAACCTGAATTTTTCATCACGTCGATCACTTGGCGGATGTCGTGTTCGAGCCTTTCCTTTTGAGATTGGGCGTCTGTTTCGGTTATTTTCGTAAACTTGAGATTGAGTCTTCTGCGTTCCCTGTGCTTCATCTCTTGAACAAGGTCTAGTGTTGGTATGACTTCTTTATCAGATTTAAGGTGCTGATTTCTCAGCTCCACCTCTAGGTGTTCAATATTGGCAGAGTTTTTGGACACGTTCAGTTGAAGGTCTTCGATTTGGGTTTGCATTTTCGTCACGGAGAGCACGATTTTCTTTCAACCATTGTTGCACGATTGGCAGTAAAATCAAGACGCCCATCTTAAGACAGTAAACCTCAGACAGTCTTTATAAATATAAAATTTAGTTTGATGGCTTTTCGACAACACAGAAGTTGCCAGAAAAAGTTCATTCATTAATTGATAAAGTTCCCAAATTCAACCTTTTCTCATTTTTAGATGCATTGCAGGATCCAGCATAGTAAACTCAATTGCAACGTTTCAAAAGAAAATCCAACAATATAACAATATGAAAATGTGAGGAAAACCAATGTCGAATTTCGTTTATCGATTTTTTTTATCAAAACCAAACTCACCAAGATTCTTAAAAATCAAAGTATTTGAAAACATGTTTTGTTTTTAAATATTAAAACAGCTCTTTGTCTATGTTGCCAAAATTTCATACCTCTCACCCAGGCTTTAAACGCTCGGTTTTGGTCCAGTTTGAGGGAGATCCTTCGACCAATCCCAAATATGTGAAAAGGAATGAAATTAATAGATCTTGCAAAAAATTGGATTGAATATGAAACTTAGATAATGCTTTAGAATTCAATAATATTTCTTGCAAACCTTTCTCTTTCAAGCGTTTAAAGTGGAAAAATTTTCACTTTGAATTATCACAAAATTTGCTTAATTACAAGAGAGATTATTGTGAGAATTTATAGATGAAAACTGTTATTAAAAGTCTTGCCAAATAGCGATACTTAAATTTTACTAAAAAATAGGCCCTCTAAAGCCACAGCAGTCCGATGTTGCTGTATTCATGTTCTCATAATTTTGTGTGAAAGGGCATTTTAGCGTGCTCTTCAGATGTCTTGGCATTTGAGCAAACAATTAACCAGAAAATTTAACCGCCGCAAACAACTGCATTTGATTAGAAAGCACATTTTGTAGGGCAAACATTTGCCAGAGAGGCCCTCGAATATTACAAATTGATCCTTGGTGGGTGGGTGTTCAACCGGACACTTGGGCATTAATTATTTGTGTCATTATTTATTCGGAGCGAAAGCACACCAAATGAGCGTTGTCAAGGCCAAGTACTGAAGTAGTCGTTGAGTTAGGAACCATGTGGTGTAACCTTCCCTTTGTACTTATTTGTTTGAATCCTGTTTATGGGTGGGTACTTAAAGTATTTGAAGCCCGGGATGGATCTACGTCAACTATGACTCTCACCACCGGAGATGGGGGGCCGCCCATTCCAGATCGTACTAGATGCGTTCAAGCCATCTTACCAGATAACTCGAATGCCCTTAATAGTGAGTAAAGAGTAAAATGTAAAATCTTTAGCGCAATAAATCGGTACAGAAATCGGGAAGGGCAGTTTGGCTTAATGATTATCTCTCCAGTGTTATAAGTAATGATCAATTCATAATGGTTTCAACCTCAATTAATCTTATTAGGTTATGGTAGTTGCTCTACATTGTGGAATTGGAGCAATTGCACTGTGGATTTCGGAGCCTCTTCATCAATTTTGTCCGGACGTTGTTTTTTTGGCCATGAAAGAGATTAAATGTCGTCAAAATAACGGATTCTTCAACTTTTGTGGCAGAAAATTTTGTACAGGTATGGTAATAATAACCTCCCCCACCCACCCACATGGAGGCCACAGAGGGAAGGAGACGGTAGTTGTAATTAATTGACCATACCCAAGAAACGCTTGAATGTAGGGCGATTAGTTGGACATGGATAATCGATGAGGGCTTCAACCTTTTGGGAAGAGGCGAGATTCCTTTGGATGAAACTAAGTGGCCCAGATATTCCACAGATGTAACCCCAAACGAGCACTTTTGACGATTAATAATCAAAACATTTTCTGAAAGTCGGGAGAATACTTGGGTTAACTGATCTGAATGCTCAGTTGAAGACTGAGAGGCCACCAGAATATCATCTAGATGCACAAACGTGAAAGGCAGTTCGGCCAGGACTCGATCCATAAGTCGCTGAAAGGTTTGGGCTGCATTTCGCAAACCGAATAGCATTCTTAGAAATTCGAATAAACCAAATGGGGATGTTATAGCCGTCTTGGGAATGGATTCTACCGCCACGGGAATTTGATGGTAGCCATGAACGAGGTCGACCTTTGAAAAAAAGGAGCAACCATGAAGGTTGGCTGAGAAATGGTGGATGTGTGGGATGGGATAGCGGTCGACGGCGGTCTGTAGATTGAGACGACGTTAGTCTCCATACGGACGGAACGATCCATCAGGTTTCGGGACCATATGAAGGGCAGAGGCAGTAGTTGATTTTGATCGGCGGCAGATCCCCATCTCCTGCTAAATTCGTCTTTGACCTTTTTAAGTTTGTCACCAAAAAGCCGGCTTGGACAAGTAAATACTGGTGGGCTTGTTGTGATGACGTGATGCTCTACGCCGTGCTTATTGACCCGGGACGAGAAATCGACGTTTATGAGCTCCGGAAATTTAGATAGGAGAGCATCCCAAGGAGAATCGGTTGGTTGAATGCCAGACGCCAGGATTGCGCGAATTTCTGCCCCATGACCATCAATTAACCGGTTATTTGCTAGGTCTATGGTTATGTGGAACTTTTTGAAAAAATCGGCTCCCAGAAGGGGGGTTTTGACATCGGCAATGGTAAAACAGTGAATATATGTCCGATCTCCTAGGTGAAAATGAAGATTTCTGGCCCCCCCATGTGCGGATTGAGGAACCGTTGGCGGCAATTAAGGTCGGAAAAGGACAAACTTGACCTTTCACGCGGTCGGCAAACGAGGGAGGCAAAACAGAGACATCTGCCCCGGAATCGACGAGAAATGAAATCTTCGTTTTGGGGTCTAGAATCGAGAGAGAACGAATACACTTTGAGCCAGCCGAGACCGCACTTAACGGCCGGCGTACTCGATTCCCGATTTGTGAGACTTGGACGTGTTTGGGCGATTAGGGCGCGGAATGCTCGAGAAAAGACAAGGAGAACGGCAAGAGAAGGCATTTGGACCGAAACGGTAATGAAACTTGCAAATAGTGTTTGGACGTTGTTGTTCTCGGTATTTTGGGAATGGTCTCGTTCGAACTTCTGCAAGAAAAGCCTCGTTATCCGACGAGCCGTCTGAAGGATTTAAATTTCCAGGGGAGTCATCTACATTCATCACGTGAGCACCTGGTTTTGCTGAAGCATTGATCGCATTTTGGGCATCGTTGCAAAATTCTGTTAAAGACAAAGTGATGAGGTGAGGTCTTATAGCTAAACGGATCTCAGATGGCAGCCACAAATATATCGTTGTTTTCATGCAGGGATGATCTGATTCCTCCATAACAAACTGCACACGTTATCCAACCTCTCTAGGACACGTGGAGGACAGTGAGGAAGAAGCTAGTTCCATTGCCTCAATCCACCGATCAACTTTTGATTTTCCACACGCATCCAACAAGCAGTTTTTAATTGGGAGTAGCAATCAAGGACCTCATCCCCAAGGATATAAAACGATGCACCTTGGCTGAGGTGTCGCTGTCTAACGATTGGACGACGTGGAAAAACTTAGTTGAATCGTTTGAAATGTTCTTAAGCGGAAAATTTGCCTCAGGATTTGCGAACCAACTGACTGGATTTGTGGTCCAGAAACCCGCCAGCTTTAATGCAACGGCATTTAACGATGCGGGTGAAGCGTCGTTTAATGATAAAGTGGAGACGGCAGCAGCAACTGCTTGTGAAATAGAATCGATGAGGAGCGAGTCCGGCTTTTGATCACTAGGGCTGGCCGCATTTTCCATGACTTCGGTTAACAAAAAAAACGGTGTCACCAATTTGTAGGAACGAAAGGTTCGGAAATCTTAGAACGACTGCTGTTTATTTCGGCTCTCCTTTCAACTAAAGAGTCACCGCATGTAAATCGGAACAATTCAGTGATGGCTTACGCCATCTAACAATATGTAATCAAGAAAATGAGCTAATATGCTACAACACCTAGTAATCTGTTGGATCATCATGTTCTCGAGATAGGGTCGACTATTACTGAAAAGCCGGCGTGCTCTAGAGTAAGACCGGCCGAAAAAGTCGGTCTGGCTAAGTTCAAGTTCAAAGATGAATATTGGCCGTGGATTATAGAGAGGTTAGGGGAGCTTGATCTCATTTCAATGCTGAAAAATGAATCGTCCATTGATGTAACCTTAGACAAAATGATTCTAGTTTTTGAGGACGTCTGTTCCACTCTAGCTATCTCTGAATGTGTTCCACAGGGCGGGGTACATTCTAAAATTCCGAAGGATAGGAAAAATTTATTCAAAAAGAGTTGCAAACTAGCAAAAAGGCTCCAGAGCAATTTGAATCCAGTGGTTGTGGCTAGCCTTCAAAGAAAGTTGGAGTTGATCCAAGGTAGAATTAAGGCCTCCATTGAGACAGATCAGTTGAACAAGGAAAGTAGAGTTGTTCAAGAGGTGAGGTCGAATCTGAAGGCGTTTTTCTCTTATGCAAACTCTAAGAGAAGGATCAAACACCCTGTAGGGCCTTTTTGAGGTCGATGGGGAAGCCATAGACAATGTGGAGTCTATGGATAATATGCTTGGAGATCAGTTCTCTAGTGCGCTTTCAACTCCGCTAAGTTTAGGAGCAACATTCCATTGCTCTATTGATGTGTTTTTGGGACTGGCAAGGCTTGTCAGATAAAAGGGGATTAGATGATCTTGTAGTCACAGATCAAGATACTTTAGAGGCCATCAGGGACTTGAGGCTTTCAAGTTCTCCTGGTCCTGATGGCGTGACATCTCAGTTTGTGATGAGATGCTCACTGGTTCTCGCTCCTGTTTTCTCGTACTTGATGCGTTGCATCTTGGACCAGGGCAAGTTCCCCTCTTCTCTGAAGGTAGCTCATGTTGTTCCAATTTTCAAAGGGGGAGATAAGTCACTCCCCAGTAATTACAGGCCGATTTCTCTCACTTCGAATATTGCGAAGGTGTTTGACAAGATCATGAAGTTCAAACTTGTTAAATTTCTTGATATTCATGAAGTCCTTCCTCGTAGCCAGCATGGATTCCGAGCACATTTTAGCACGGTTACCCAACTGATTGATCACATTGAGCAGGTTATTGAGGGACTAGAGAGCCATGAATCAGTTGATGTTGTCTTTCTTGATTTTGCCAAGGCCTTTGATCAAGTAGATCATGGTCTTTTGTTGAATAGACTTCATGACATTGGGATCCAAGGCAAGGTTCTCAATTGGATAAGAAGCTTCATGTGTGTTAGGAAACAATTAGTTAAGGTTGAGGCATCCCTTAGTGACATACATGATGTCAAGTCTGGTGTCCCTCAAGGCTCCATATTGGGTCCTCTCCTTTTCATCATCTTCATTTTCAGCTTTAGAAGCTTGGTAGTAATGATTTCAGTATCTCTTCTTATGCTGATGATGCAAAATTAGTAGTTGGTAGGAATGATCAGGATTCCGGTTGTCAGGCAGAGGTCCTAAACTAAATCTACTCCTGGGTTGCTGCGAGTAACATGGCACTGAATGGAATGAAATTCCGCTCAATGACCATCGGGTCGACGCCATTGGACACTCCACTATTAGATGATGAAGGTAAGGACATTGAGCAGGTCTCATCCATGAAGGATTTAGTTGTAGTCCTCCAAGATAATGGAAAGTTCGATGAGCATATCCAGTTGAAAGTTGGTAAAGCTTTTCAAATGTGTGGTTGGATATATCGCACGTTTAAGTCCAGAGACAGCATCATGATGCTAACTCTGTAAAAGTCGATTGTTCAGCCACATCTTGAATATGCCTCACCCATTTGGGCTCCAATGAGTTCAGCAGGTTTGCCAAAGGTCGAACAAGTCCAAAGATGTTTCACTAGGAACATCACAGGAATGAGAGAGCTCTCGTATTAGGAGACACTAAAAAAAGTTGGGACTGTACAGTGTTCAGAGAAGGTACGAAAGGTGTCTGAAACAGTTCGTCTTTAAAAGCATCCATGAGCTTTTCCTTAACCCAGGATTTAGGGTAATTTCTAGTGACCGTAGAGGCTTAATGTGCGTTTTGAGAGCACCTTGAAGCCGGAATTGAAAACTCAAAGGAGTAAAGCTTAGTTTCCCAAAATTATCGTTTTCACCCTTGACGAGCCAATGACAAGTTATTGAGCTTCAGCGTGGCGGTCTAACTCATTTTCTTCGATAATCGAGAACCGAGGTTTTGTCATTCATGAATGGGATATTTTTTGTATTGTTTGGTTTGTTTTTTCACGGGTTTTTCTAAACGCTACAAGGAATGCAATCTCCAGTACTATTTAGATGAAAGGTTTACATTCAAGTTTTTAGGATGGAGGATTCAAAGGAGTTGACCCAAAGGTCATTGAGGTGAAATTCATTCCATTTTTTTGTAATCTGAATCTTGGGGATTTTTTCCAATCTGACCGACTCTGAATCCAAACTCTTCTGCCCTATCCAAATTCAAGTCAAAAATGAAAACGAAGAGCTTAGACTAATCCAATTTTGATTGTTTTTGCTGATTTCAACTTAAAACTAAGTTTTCTGCTTAATCCGATTTAAATCAATTTTGATACGCCAAATTGACTTAGTTTTTGGGATCGCATTTCCCGTGGGAGTCAGGAATTCCATGAAAATACTAATTAACTAATTAACAATTCGTTCCCACGACTATTTCAATGAAAAATTATGTTTCATCGTAAAGCACAAATTCACATTGCTTTTTTTTAAATGTGTAGATTTTTTGCTCCTTTTATAATATTATATGACAATACTTTGTAAAAAAACCACGGGTTGTCAAGAACATCTAGGAGCACAAAAATGTTATATCGCGTCTTCAGTACCTCTTTGGTCTTGAAAAGTGCCTCAGTGACCTCCCAAAATTTGTGCTGACATCTCCATGCAGCTACTACTTCAAAGTTTCAATAAGGGCTCAGCAGTTGGGAAAATTTATCGTTTTCCAAGGGTGACTAATTTTGCTTTTGCCCACTTTTTTAGCATAGTTCTGTTTCGTGAAAGATTCTGTTTTCATCAATTTTGGCAACTAATTTTTGTCGAATGGAGTATCATTAAATTAAAGAAGCAACAATCTCATGTGAAATCCAGCATAGGGGCATTTTGGAGCTTTTTGCATTTGGGCAATCATCAAGTTTACAGTACCTAAAGGATTTGATGACATTGGTTTTAAATCTATTTACTGGTTTAAAATATTTTTCCTTATGACCCAGAGTATGATGCAAATAAGATTCTAATTGCAATTAATTCTGAATTTGCCCACAAAATTTCATATCATGGTAACATTTTTGGACAATGGACTGGAATATCTGAAACTTTGACCTTGAAAAATGACGATTTCCATTCAGTTTGAATTTACCANTTCCCAATAACCACTCTGCAGGAGACCACCCATCATCACGGAGCGTATTTCTCCATTGGAGAATTGCCACATCGAAGCCCTTTTGATCTAGCATATTTCCCTTCCAATACTTTTTGGTTAGGTCTTTCATGGCTTTCACACAAGCCTCATTATGGCCGTTTGATTGGGGATAGTGTGCGGATGAGGTTTCATGTTCTACATCATACTCTCTACAGAATTCCAAAAAATCCTAAGACCCGAAAATGGGGCCCAGCATCGCTTCTGAAAAATCCCCTTAGTGTTCCCACTACTTGATTTGTATTTGAGCAGCTCTTATTTTGAGCAACTTGGGGCCAGTCTGAGTATCGGTCTACATAAATAAGGAAGAAGCGGCCTCTAAATTCAAATAAATCGGTTGCTTGTTGCTTGGAATGGAAACCTTGGGATATCGTTTGTTGTCATTGCCTCACTACTTTGTCTTGGGCGCAACTCTTGGCATTTGTCACACGAGCTTATAAGCTGGATTATCTCATTCATTATTAGTCCATGCCAAAATATGGTTCCCCCGGGCTCGGGGTTTTTGTTCCCACAATTCCTTGGTGGGAAAGATGAAACCGTCTCAGAACTTCTTGTCGAGCTTTAAGAGGCAAAATAATCCTGGAGGAGTCCAATAAGATCAGGCCGTTGACGTTGGGGCTCATTCGATCCCATTCTTTTTCATATTGTATCTTTGGCTATAGAATTTATCTTGGTGGGCCATCTCGCACAAAAAACCGGTTGCACGAATAGCGGCGAGGGGTTGAGCAGCTTCTGAAGCAAGCGTATTGATGAAAATTTCCCTGACAATAATGTTCGGGTCCTCTTCCGGTTCCATGACGGGTGCACGGCTTAAGGCATCTGCCATACAATGTGATTTTCCCTTTACCCACTCCACCGTAAAAACAAATGGGGAAAGTTTTCCAACAATCCATTATTTCAGTCCTCCAAAATAATGGAAAGTTCGATGAGCATATCCAGTTGAAAGTTGGTAAAGCTTTTCAAACATGTGGTTGGATATATCGCACGTTTAAGTCCAGAGATAGGTCCAAAGATGTTTTACTAGGAACATTGAGGATATGAGAGAGCTCTAGTACTGGGAGAGGTTAGAAGGTTAGAAAAGTTGGGATTGTACAGTATTCAGAGAAGGTACGAAAGGTATCTGATATTGTACGTTTTCAAAAGCATTCATGAGCTTTGTCTCAACCCAGGATTTAGGGTCAACTATAGCGACCGTAGAGGCTTAACGTGCGTTTTGAGAGCACCTTCAAGCCCTCGAGAATCCAGGCTAGTTAAAACAATGAAGTCCCACTCTCTTCTTTCTCGGGCTCCTTCATTGTTCAATTTGCTGCCCTCAAATATTCGTAGGGCTTATATAGGTGTTGATCCAGTAGCAGGATTTAAGTCAGACTTGTACAAGTTTTTGACTAAAATTCCGGATCCACCTTATATTCAAGGATTAGCCAGATCAGCCAATTCTAATTTGTTGGTCGATCAAATAATATATATA